>NC_025692.1:19253184-19303645 GCF_000633955.1 Camelina sativa | reverse complement strand
TAGACAAGTTCTTTTCTTCCACTGTCCAGCGTGCCTTAGGTTTAGTGATCTTGTCACCAGCTTCAGTTTTCTCATATGGAGGCTCCCAGCCTTCTTCAACAGCCGTCCAAGCATCCTCACCAAGATTACGGATCAACTGAACCATGCGGACCTTCCAACGACCATAGCTTTGTTCATCCAAGATCACAGCCCTTTGAAGCATCATTATCTCAAGATCTCAACCTGTGGCGAGTATAGAGCTCTCATCGGTTGACTGCTCTGATACCAATTGTAAAAATGATGATGCAACCAATATTGAAAAGAACTTCTTTTCTTATTAAGAATCACTTAAACAATCTTAAAAGATATGTTTAATCAGATTTACGCACAGTCAACACGACTTGTCAACGCACTTTTCGCCGGACACAGTGAGGGGTTCGAGTCAACCGTTTGGTCCAGAGGAATGGGGTCCGTTGTTTGAGGATGCCCAAGGGGAGGAATCGTTCCCAGGCATGTTTGAGCCAAACATGTATATGCCTGAATGGGAGATACCTGTTTAGGTGCCGGGGTATACGCCATCAAGTTCGAATTGGCACAATATACCGGAGGATGTGTACCCGCCTGGTTTTTCGCCGGTTGATCAGCACGCAACCAATCCAAACCAGAATGTCCCGGGAGAAGATCAAGGGCGTGAGGAAGACCATGGTACAGCGAATGTATCGGAGACCCAACAGACGCTAAGAATGGTTCAAGAACTTTTGAGCCATATGATTCAGCAGCAGCAGCGGAGTCAAACCAATCATCCAGTAGAAGATCCATCAGATCATTTCTTGAGATTGGTGATGATGATGAGAAACTTAGGTTTCAGCAAATTTAAAGGAGATCTAAACACGGTGTTAGCAGACGAATGGATAAAGGAGTTGGAAACAAATTTCGAACTATCAAAGTGCCCAGAGGAGTTTAGGAGGCCTATTGCAGTTAATTTCTTGGAGGAAGATGCTCGTGCGTGGTGGGATAGTGTAGTTCCACGCTATCGGTACCAGTCTATCACATGGGAGACATTTAAGAGGGAGTTTGGACAGAAGTATTTTCCACCAGAGTCGCGAGACAGGTTGGAAAATCAGTTCCTACGATTGGAGCAAGGTCCTAAGAGTGTTCGAGCCTATGGAAGAATTTTCACAAGGCTTCGAAGTTACTTGTACCAAGGAAATGATGATGAGTTAGCCATGGCCCGAAGGTTCTTTAATGGACTCAGGCCGGACATAAAGGGAAGACTGCACGCAGTGACGTACAGAAGCGTTGCAGAAGTAGAAGAGAGGGCCATCAGAACCTTATGGAATTCGGGACGAATTCTATTAAGGGGGGAGAATGTAATGACCCTCGTCAAAGGGTAAAATTTCAGGACAAAACCCCAGGGCCAAGGATGTGCAAAGGGCACGAATGGGAAGTAAAGGAGGAGGACAATGGTATTACAGAAGGAATGTCCGAGAAATTCTGGACGGACCAGGAAGTGGCCGATGGTACCATGTACCATGTACCATGTGCCGTGTACCGTACGGGACGTACGTGTACCGACGGACACAGCGAACGACCAACGATCGGTCTAGCCATCGGACATGGTTTAAGAAGTGGAGGAAAAATTCTCTAAGTGTTGGAGATTTTTCTAAGTGGAGTAATTAAAATAATCAAAGTGGAATCTCCACTAAGAATATTTTAATCAAAAAGGAGATAATGGAGCTTAAGTGGAGAATTAATTTAATTCCATGGGGCTTAAGTGGAGAATTATTTTAATTTTGGAAGAGTTAGTGGGAAGATTAAATAATTCAAAGGAGATAGTGGAGCTTAGTGGGAGAATAAAGAATTCAAGAGAAGTTAGTGGAATTCAAGGTGTTGCTCGAAATTCTCCAAGTGTCTAAGCATGCACTAATAGCCTCTAATGAAGAGTGAGCATGAGACATGCATTGGCTATCTCCGCCGCCCACACTCTCTATAAATAAGCTCCCATCTCTCTCATTTTCGCAAAAGAACCAAAGGGGTAAAGTGAAAAATTGAGAGAGAAATTTTCTTGAGAGAGAGAAGAAGAAGTGGCGAGTTGTTGGAAAGAGGAGAAGAGAGTGCAAGACAAGACTATCGACCAAGTGTTGAAACGATAAGGACAATCGTTTTCATTCAAGTGTAGTTTCGAGTGTGCCGCGGGAGGAGCTCATCAACCAAAGCCGATCATCGCCGGTTTTACTGTGAGTTCAGGCTTATGCATTAACCGGTTTAGATGAGGGATGAAAACCTCTATCTAGTACGCGGATTGCATGGTTATTTTTGGTGCATTATTACTTGAAATTTCTTTGTGATTTTTCTTGTTTTAATTGCATGTGTGTGAGGTTACACCCGTTACTAGTCCGAAATGTTCTAGTAACAAGGGGGTGGTAACATGTGGTGATACTTGTGAAGTCATGAGTGTGAGACTCATGCATGTAATTTCCAAGTATCAAGAATTGGTGAAATCTTAATGCATGTCCGCGAGTAATACCGGCTAAGCATGTAAGAAAGGGTATGGCTGTCCTTCCTACCGTATCACATACAACAGCGACATGTAACCCATGTTCGTGTGTTGTAGGGTTGAGTACGAAGAGCTCGGAGGTTACTGGGTTCGCTATCCTGGCCGAAGCTATTACACGACGGTGTAATTTGAAAGGAAATCCGGTTGCGTGCCTTTGTGGCTGTAACGCGGTTGTTCCGAGAGGGATGGAGGAGAGGAAGCATACCGGGCCCTAGAAATTAAACTTGTTTAAAGCTTGCATGTTTTAATTCAAGTTTTTGTGTGGTTGTGGTGGTGTTGCATGTCGTTGCATGTTATTAAATATTGCACGTCTATGCATGTTAGTGAGACTCGCATGGTAGCTATTTTGTTTAGCTCATTATCTTCCGCATGCTATCTCTGATTGTTGATTGTTGATTGTTGATTTCTTGTGGTTGTTGTGATTGTTGAATGCTTGCGTGCATGTTGTTGTTGTTTTGGGGTTTAGAGTTGGGGCTAACTCTCTGCAGGCACCCTGAGCTCACTAAGTAATCTTCGATTACTTACGATAGATTTTTGTGCTGCAGGTAACCCTAGAGGGAACTAGAGGGCGTGGCGAACGATAGGGAGGCTGGAGTAGATTTTTATTTGTGTCTATTGTAAAAATTACAAGTATGTTTTCCTTTTGGTAACAAACTTCGGCTATGGGCCGCGTTTTTAAAACTTTATGACCTTTTGTTTAAATCGGTTGTAAAGAACTCCTTAATGAAATAAAAGTATTCAGTTTTATATTAAACGGGTGAGCGTGCTGATATAGACTTTGTCCGAGTCGGCTCAACACACGGCATGTCTATAAGGTTGCAAAGCCGTAAGGATAGGCCGTGTGGTCGGGAACCTCACTGATGGACTAGCCAAAGGGTCTTGATGTGTTCTTGTACTCGGCCGGACCGTTGGTGAATGTTCCCATAGTAGCGTCCCGGTGCTGTCCGTGGTCCGCCCGGCCATACGGCGGTTCGGGGGCGTTACAGGCTACCTCTCCAAAAATTAGAATATTTTTCTGGAAAGCTCTTCTTGGAGCACTTGCTGTCACAGAAAGACTTAGGACTAGAGCAATAAGAATTTTTGATGGGTGTATGATTTGTGGTGCAGAGATTGAATCGATCAACCACATTTTGTTCCTCTGTCCTTTTGCAAGACAAGTTTGGCAACTCAATTTTTGAGAATATGCATCATGTTTTAAGTTTGAAGAGATTGGGGAACTCTGTTGCAGAACCTAGATCAGCATTTGCTTGGATTTTGTGGCATCTGTGGAAAAACAGGAATTCCTTACTCTTTCAAGGAGTATGCTTTTCACCGCATGATGTTGCTCAAAAAGCATGGGAGGCCTTTTCGGAATGGTGTGCAGTGCAGACTCCAACTCTCTGTCACGAGATTGTACCTTCAGATCAAGATGAAAGATGGCATCCCCCTTTACATGGTGAAGTGAAGTGCAACATTGGTTTTTTCTGGTCCAAAAAGTTCGCGTTATCTGGAGCCTCTTGGGTAGTACGAGGTCCTACAGGTAATGTTCTTTTGCACAGTAGAAGATCCTTTACCTCTGTTAATTCTGTCTTTGAAGCTAAAATTAAGAGTTGGGAGTGGGCCTTGGAGAGTATGGCAAGCCTACATTTAGCGAATGTGACTTTTGGTGCATCCACGTTGGAAATCATTCAGGCTATACATGATCCAAGTCATTGGCCATCAATTGTAAGCTTCATTACTCCCCTCATATTCTATAGTCAAGGGAAACCTTTCTGGTTTCTTAGCTTCGAACCATTAAAGAGTAACTCGGGAGCTATGCTGATTGCAAAAAGTGTCACTTTGGACTTGGGATTATCCTCTTACGTGGCTAGTGGTGTGCCTAGGTGGTTGAAAGGTTTTTTTGATCATGAGCAAAGCATGATTCTTAATTCTTTGCATTAGTACTATCCTTTTGTTCCATTACCAGAAATTTCTTATATTATTTCTTTTCTCTTTTTAATCGTAATACTGACTTTTGTCTTTCTTAGCTAGAATGGTTTACATTCTGACTTTCAGAAAAAACAAATCTAGAAGACCTTTTGAGTCTCAAGCGGTGATTTTCTTGGTTTCTCAATTTTTCTCTTCCTTCGCTAGAAGATTTGACTAAGTCCTACAAATAAGGTTTGTCTTCTTTGACCTTTTTGACTTCGTATCTCATATTTTCTAGTTCTATTTTAACTCCTTCCCTTAATTACTCATATATATATTTCCTCCCTCTTTCGTTTTACTTTCCTTAGTATGCTTCCCCTTTTCTAGTTTTTTTCTTTCTCTATCATGGCTGCTGAACTATGGAATGATCTTCAATATATGGTTCTTGGTCGAGATGATCCGGAATTGTTTATTCCTAGTTCAGCATATGCTGGTGCTTTGGCAAGGAATAGACTCAGTCTTATCGGACGTCTGCTTAATCCTACCCTCCAAGACCGTAGGCGTGTACTATCTGCCTTACCTGCTCAATGGGATATTTATGATAGGGTGCATGGTCATTTTTTGGATGATAGTTATGTCCAGTTTAGGTTTAGTTCAGAGAGTGACTTAGCCTCCGTTCTCAGAAGGGGACCCTGGGTGTTTGAAAACTGGTTTGTTGCTCTTCAAAGGTGGGAAGACTTTCCCAGAGAGGATTTCCTTACATCTATTGACCTTTGGGTCCAAATCAGAGGTATCCCCCTTCCTTATGTCTCTGACACTACAGTTAGGTTCATTGCTAATACTCTTGGTGAGGTTGTGGCCTTGGATTTCAATGAGGAGACGACTACGCAGATAGCCTTTATTAGGGTGAAGATTAGAGTTGAACTCACAAACCGTCTTCGTTTCTTTAGAAAGGTCAGATTTGAATCTGGAGAAAGAGCCATGATAGGTTTTGAGTATGAAAAACTCAAAAAAGTTTGCACCAACTGTTGTCGCTTCAATCACGACTTGGCTCACTGTCCGTATCTTGCTCCTCCGGCTTTTGATGATGACTACCTCGATGTTCCTCAGGCTCCTGGTCAGGATGAAGAAGGGATCTCCTCTCTCAACAGCTGTAATGAAGACATTAAATCAGATCAGAGCTCTGCAATTTCCTCCTACTCCCCTATCTCACAGCCGCCGAGACCCGCTACTCCTGCGCCTAATTTGGAAGAGTTTTTTGCTGCTAATCCCCTCCAATGTTTTCCGTCTTCAAGTTCTACCTCCATCAAAGTCTCATCAGATCCTCTGTTTTCTACAGTTGGAAAACCTAAAGGAAAATATGAAATTGGGGAGAGCTCGAAAAGGAAAAAAGGGAAACAGATGCACATGGGGACTGATAGGAACACTCGTCAATGCAGAAAGGATCCAGGACTGAGGTTCTATCCGGTTTTACCATGAACCTCCAGGAAAGATGAATAGCAAGTCAGGAATCTCAGAAGCTAATCGACTTTCATTTCTGAGACTCCTCTTTTTGATTTAGGCTTTTTGTAGGTTGTTTCTTTCGTTAGTTTTACTTTAGCTTGACAATGGATGCTGGCACACCTCTTGGTGCCTTGGCTCTGGTTATTTTGATGAAAGATATAGGTCGTGGAAGAAATTCACTAAGACCTTGATGACTGTTTTTTGAAGATGATGTGGTGAAGTATAAGGCTCTGTCATTCCCCCCTGCTTATNTATTTTTATTATACAAATAGTTCGTCTATATACAACATCCAAGATTTAACGTTTCTGGCAAAGAAACATATACTGTTTTAATTTACTCAAAGTAATTAATATCTGGAAAATGTATTACCATGTATAGCTGCACACATCGTCAGTCCTACAAAAGCCAAAAAGGGTTATAGCCCCAGCAAGCTTTAACCAATAAACAAATAAAAATTAATGGAAAAAAGAAGGAAAAACATATGGTAAAAACTAAAAATAAAGAATAAAAGAGCTTTAATAAGTAGAAGAAGAGGTCCCCAACATTAACACTATCTTTACACATTGATGCATAATTCTCCACGTATCAATAGTCCGTGTATGTGTGATATTCTTCTGTTATTTTTCGTTTTATTTCCGTATTCATTGACAAATATCGAGCTACATTGCATGGTTTTCCTTCATACTTAATAATGAAACCTATAATATATATAATTTTCTGATTCATTTAGACAATATTCTCTTCTTTTGTGTGTGTGTGTGTGTGCATACAACCTCAGCTATAATTCATTGACTTATTCTTATTCTATGTAAATATGCCATGGGACCTCCCACTCATATATATTAGGTTGACCATTTTACATATTTGTACATATTCACAAATTAAAAAAAAAAAAAAAAAAAAAAAAAACAAATTTGCCTTAACCCAAAAGCCAAAGCCAAAGCCGAAGAGAAGACGAAGAGTCTATAAATACGAAAAAAGAAAAACCCTCCCCGCATTATTCTTCTCCCCTCCCCTTTCTTCTCTTCCTCCTCCCTACATTCTCGACTCTCTCTTTATTAGGGTTTAATTTTCAATTTTAATCCCCAAAATCTCATTTCTCCACAAATTTGTTGTTCTTTTGTTTTTACATTTTCATCAAAGGAATAAAAAAAATCTTCATCCTTGTGAAGATTTTCTCTCTCTCTCTCTCTCTCTCTCTCTCTCCTTCCTTTGACATTTGAATCAGGTTCGAACTTCTTTTTTTTTTGGTTTTAGGATTGAATAAATTAATTTTCAACGTTTCTGGCTCAATCATTTTGAGATTTGAGATTTTTTTTCGATCTTGCTCAGTATTGTTTTTCTATTATTTATTTTCTCGCACTCTGCATTTTTTAGATCTGTTTCTGTTTCCTCGTACCTTACAATATTGGTTACTGCCAAAAAAAAAAAAAAAAAACANTTTAAAACAGATTCGTCGTACTTGGAAATAAAACACACGCAAATCTGTCCGTACACCTAGAACTCTGCGCCTAAAAAAAAAATTCGTAAATTTTTAAAATAATAAATTAACACCTATAGTTTTATTTTATTTTGAACACCACACCTCTATAAAATTAAGAAACAGATGTACCATCTTTTTTTTCTTCTTAATCTGTATTAGACGAGTTTTTTAGTTTAGCTTCGAAGAAAATATAAAAAAATCCAAGTGTTCTATCAATATTGGAGACTGATTTGACGTTAAATGTTTTGTACTTTATTATTTTAGATGTATATACGTGTGATTTGTCAAATTCTCTCGAGTTATGTTTTACAAGCTTGTCGGTGTTCTCTTTTAATATTAGTAGACCTACCCATTTATTAAAATTTGGGTTAAAAGATGTTGAAATTTCCGGTACTTGTCAAAATCACTTGTCTCACTTTTTTTTCTTCTTTATTAACATGTAGAGAAAACTGATAGTAACATGAAGGTTACGACAAAACAAAACTACAAAAAAATTTCAACACATAAAACTTACTTTATTGAATTAAAAAATAATAGTATTCAGTTGTAACAGAAAACATTTATTTTCCACTAATTTTTTGAAATTCTTATTGAAGTTATGATTTTTAAACAAAGCATTAATAAAGGACCAAATATTTTACATTATAAATGACTTTGTTGATATGTTGCGTGCAGGTTATATAATTTCTAACTGAATCAAAAGTACTATGAACAATTGGAGATTATAGTGATAAGGTACTACTCAGTCAAGAACGAATAATCATTATGTTACTGAAAAGAGATTCAATATTTTTTCCTGAGTCGTGTTTTTTCTTCTTCTTGTTAATCAGTTTTGTTTAATGGAGCTTTCACCAACAAGTAGTGACCAGAAACAATGAAGAGATGGTTTTTTATAGACAAACGAGTTGGATGAAGCGTTAGTTAAGATAACGAAAGCAAAAAGAATAGTTCTTGCATTGAAGCATTGTTTTAAACTTGTGGTTAATGAAGTTAAACTCAAACCACACATCCTCTGTTCTAAAAGGTCAAGCTTCACCATCGGTTATATAACAAATCAAGACTCGGTATATCATCATCTAAATTGACACCTTCTGGTAGATTCATGATGACTCAACAATGGAAGAAACCTGCTAAGCTCGATGATGTTAGGTCTAATGGTTGGTTAGATGCAATGATTTCGTCTTCTCCACCGCGTAAGAAGCTCGTTAAAGATTTCAACGTCGAAGTAGCTCCAGAAGATGACTTTGCTCAACGTGCTTGGATGGTAATTACTTGTAAAATTTAGTCTTGTTCATTCCTAATATGTTTTTTTCATATTCTCACCAAAATCTATTGTTTGGAATTGTGTGAACAGGTGAAATATCCTTCTGCGATTAACTCGTTTGCACATATTGCAACTCAAGCAAAGAAGAAGAAGATTGCTGTATTTTTGGATTATGATGGAACTCTTTCTCCTATAGTTGATGATCCTGATCGTGCCATCATGTCTGATGCAGTAATTTAAAAGACCCTTTTGTTAATTACTTTACTTTACTTTACTTTACTTTGTTCTGTTTTTTTTTTTCTTTGTCTACACTATGCTTAAAAGATGAATATTTTGTGGTCTTTCAGATGCGTTCTGCGGTTAAAGATGTCGCGAGTTACTTCCCAACCGCAATAATTAGCGGTAGAAGCCGTGACAAGGTATATATAATCCTAAACCGTAAAACCATCTCTTGTATTCATGGAATCACCCATTGATTTACATTTGTGGTTAATATTACAGGTTTATCATTTGGTAGGATTAACAGAACTCTATTACGCGGGTAGTCATGGAATGGACATAATGACTTCTTCTAATGATCCAAATTGTTTCAAATCTACTGACCAACAGGTGAAAATGCATGATCCATTGACCGTGTTTTTGCAAACGATGAAACATATTATAACACGTTTGGTTGTTTTTATTAGGGAAAGGAAGTGAATCTGTTTCAGCCGGCTAGAGAGTTCATACGGGTTATCGACGAGGTTTTTAGAACCCTTGTTGAGAAAATGAACGATATTAAAGGTGCTAAAGTAGAGAACCACAAGTTTTGTGCTTCTGTACATTACCGTAACGTTGACGAAAAGGTAAACAAAACAACATTATGCTTTGGATTTTGATGATTGTGATCTAAAATGTTTGTGTTTATTTTAGGATTGGCCAGTTATTGCTCAAAGTGTTCATGACCACTTGAAACAATACCCTCGTTTGCGTCTAACTCATGGGAGGAAGGTATGATTAGCTTTAAAGATACTTATAATTCTCATTTGTTTTCCAATTAACCCTTTACTCATTTTTGGTTATATAGGTTTTAGAGGTTCGTCCTGTGATAGACTGGAACAAAGGAAGAGCGGTCGAGTTTCTATTAGAATCTCTCGGTATACATTGATTGTTATAAATTCACTTTCGTAACTTCATGATCAATGATTGATCGATCTGTGATCAAATCTTGTGTAGGACTAAGCAACAAAGATGATTTGCTGCCTATCTACATTGGTGATGACACAACAGATGAAGATGCATTCAAGGTATATTAATTATATAACTGATGTTAATTTCATTAGTTAGTTATATATAATGGTTATTATTTCTTAAATTGTGATTTGTCTAATCAAAACAACATGATGAATCTTGCAGGTACTGAGAGATGGGAATCGAGGTTTCGGTATCTTAGTATCGTCTATACCCAAAGAAAGCAATGCGTTTTACTCCCTTAGAGATCCATCCGAGGTAACAATTGTTAAATCATTAATAATTTCAAATAGGTTAATGTATAAGTCTTATGATAACTTGACGTGATGTGTTTTGTCCGTAATATGTTTAGTTTTTCTGTATCCATGTGAAATTTGTTGGATTTGTATTAACTTGTTTTGCAGGTGAAGAAGTTTCTAAAGACTTTGGTGAAATGGGCAAAGTTGGAGAAGAACTCTACTGGATTTGATTAATATATTGGGATTCCTGATTGAATGCTTAATTTACCTCTTTTTTGTGTGTTTGTTTAAATTTTCAGCTCTACTAGTTTTAGTCACAACTTCATTTATGATTTTTCATTTATCTCGTGGAAATTAAGTTGTTAAAGTTATATGTAAAGAGAGAGAGATGTGGTGGTGCATGAAATCCTTGCTTACATGAAGAAGTTTGTGCAATTAGGGAACCCTGCATTGGCGGGTCAGAGAGAACAAGCACTCCGGACAACTTTAGACTCTATCTCCTCAAATGTTTGTGATCAGAATGCAATGCTTTGTCTGGAAGCCCCTCCTACGCTAACTCCGGATCTTAGTAAAGGGAAAGGTCTGGTTTTTGGATACCCGCAGGCCCTGGTGGAGGATCCTATGCAACATATGTCTCCTACGGCTGGTGATACTGGAATGGAGGGAGGTCATAACAACAATGATGCAACTGTGATAGCGAGTAGTAAGATCATGGCGATGGAACAGGCTGGTTCTATAGGGTTCCACATGGGGCTTTTAGCTGGTATCAAAGAGACGCTCAGTGGTGGTAAAAAACAGACTCAGAAAAAGACCTCTTCTTGGAAACGTAAATCAAAGAAAGAGGGGGATATGTCGAGCACTAATTCCATTAGTTCCTCGCAGGAGGTGTTTAAGGAGCAGTTGTTTGGTCCTGCTACCAAAAGGAAAGCCTTAGAGGATGGTGAAGTCTCATCTAAGGTTTTAAAGACTGTTCGGCGGCATTTCAACAAATCCCTGAGCAGAGGGATGCTGTACTTAGGCCGAGTGTGGAGGGTGCAAGTATGCGTGGTAACGTGATGTCTGTTGCTGATAAGTCGGGTTCGGTGGTTTTCCAGAAACCACCCAGTTCTCAATGAGTGTAATCAGTTGGAACTGCCAAGGCATGGGGAGCACCTCGACAGTTCGACGTCTGAAGGAGATGCGTTGTGAGCATTATCCGGACTTTATGTTCCTCTTGGAGACTAAAAACTCCAGTGATCATGTTATGGGGGTGAAAGAGTGGCTGGGCTATGACAACATGCATATTGTCGACCCTGTTGGGGCTGAGTGGTGGCTTAGCTCTTTTCTGGAAAGACATGTACCAGGTTGAAGTCTTACAGTCTGACTCAAGGGTGATTGATACAAGGATTTGTCAGGGTTCCATGGTTTTTTATATAACTTTTGTCTATGGGGATCCGGTTCGACAAATGAGAGAGGTTGTATAGGAACGCATTACACAAATTGGTATATAGAGAGATGATCCATGGTTACTTACCGGCGACTTCAACGAGATAATGGATAATTCTGAGAAATTGGGAGGCCCAAGGCGTCTAGAGAGCTCCTTCTATTCTTTCAGAACCATGGCAAGAAGTAGTCGGATCAAGGAAATCCCGAGTTGTGGTAATAGACTCTCGTGGGGTGGACGGAGAGATAATGTGTGGGTTCAATGTCGGCTGGATAGAAGCTTTGGAAACAGTGGTTGGTTCACTCTATTCCCAAGGGCTAATACAAAATATTTAGAACTGATGGGATCTGACCACCGTCCGATAATCACAAGACTAGTTGGCGATGATACAAAGTTCAGAGGAAGGTTCATCTATACAAAGTTCAGAGGAAGGTTCATCTTTGATAAGCGATGGATCAGTAAGCCGGAAACAATTGAGGTAATACGTGAGCAGTGGGCTTTGGAAGGGGCGAATAAGAGTAATTCTGTGTTAAGTGGACTAACTCGGTGTAGGAAGGCTCTGTCCAGATGGAAGAGGACTCATCCTACTAACTCTGCCACGCAGATTCAGTTGCTGCGCAGAGACTTGGAAGAGGAGGCTACTAAGCAGTTCCCTAATTTCCAACGACTGCGTCAACTTAAATGGGTACTCAAAGTTGCTTTTAGAGAGGAGGAAACGTATTGGAGGTCTAAGAGTCGAGAATCCTGGCTTCAGACAGGTGATAAAAATACAGCCTTCTTTCATAGGAGCGTACAATATAAGAGACTGAAGAATCGACTCAACTCCTTAGTTGACAAACACGGTTTTGAATGTTTTGAGGAGGGCTCTAAAGGTAACATTGCTGCGGAGTACTTCACCGAGTTGTTCAAAATTTCTAGCCCTGGTAACTTTGAGGAACTTTTAGAGGGTATGGCACCGAGGGTATCAGATGGGATGAACCAACAACTGGCGGCTCCAGTGACAGCGCAGGAGATTAAGCAAGCGGCGTTTAATATCAAGGGAGATAGTGCTCCGGGTGCTGATGGGTGGACTGGTGCCTTCTTTCGTCGGTATTGGTCAATAGTGGGTGATGATATCGTTAAGGAGATTCAAGGTTTCTTTGAGGATGTTGTTTTCCCACAGGACTGGAATCATACTCAAATCTGTCTCATTCCCAAGAAGGACAATGCCAACCAAATGAGGGATATGAGGCCAATCAGCTTGTGCTCAGTCCTCTACAAAATCGTTTCTAAGGTTTTATGCACAAGGCTCAAGAAATGTCTTCCGGCTCTGGTCTCTGAGACACAAGGTGCGTTCGTCTCTGGAAGATTAATATCTGACAATATACTGATTGTGCATGAGATGGTTCACGCTCTGCGTACGCATGCTAAGTTCAATTCAGGTTTTGTAGCGATTAAGACGGATATGTCAAAGGCATACGACAAAGTTGAATGGGAATTTCTGGAACATCTTCTCATTCGTATGGGTTTTGCCACGAGATGGATTCAGTGGATAATGATGTGTGTACGCTCTGTCACATATTCAGTGCTCATCAATGGGAGCCCTTTCGGCTTTGTTACACCAGAGCGGGGAATCCGACAGGGAGATCCTCTTTCCCCATTTCTGTTTATCTTGTGTGCTGAGGCATTGATCCATGTCATGGAAAGGAGGAGATCCCAGGGGCGTCTTACTGGGTTCAGGTTCAATGAGTCTTGTCCGATTGTCCAACACTTACTATTTGCTGATGATAGCTTATTGGTCTGTCGTGCCACCAAGGAGGAATGTGAAGAACTCCTGGCATGCCTACAATTATATGGTGAGGCATCGGAGCAACAAATTAACTTTGAGAAGTCTACAGTTACCTTTGGAAGTAATACGCCTGTATCAAGTAAGCTGATGATCAAACAAACCCTGGGGATTACAACAGAGGGGGGAGAAGGTAATTATCTGGGATTGCCAGAGTGTTTTAGTGGCTCAAAACAGGCTCTTTTGGCTTTTATTGGCGATAACCTCAAGAAGAGACTAGAGGGGTGGTTTGCAAAGACTCTCTCCTTAGGGGGAAAAGAGATTCTACTTAAGTCGATAACGTTGGCACTCCCAGTATATGCAATGTCTTGTTTTCGACTGAGTAAACATCTCTGCAAGAAACTCACGAGTGCCATGCAGGATTTTTGGTGGAATAGTTGTCAGGGGAATAGGAAAATTGCTTGGGTGGCTTGGTCTGAGATGTGTAAATCTAAAGTAGATGGTGGTTTGGGTTTTAAAGAATTGGGAGATTTTAATCAAGCACTCCTTGCCAAGCAAACTTGGAGAATCCTCAACAACCCGGAATCTCTAGTTTCTCGTTTCTACAAAAGCCGCTACTTTCGAAAATCAACTATCTTGGAGTGCGGATCTGGTTCAAGGCCTTCTTATGCATGGAGAAGTATACTACATGGTCGTACCCTCTTGAAGCAGGGTCTGATGAAGATGATAGGGAATGGTATGGATACTTTCGTCTGGAAAGAGAAATGGATCTTTGATAAACATCCTAGAGCCCCGTTCCGGATGGACACCTTCTTCAATGTCAACCTGAAGGTGGTGGAGCTGCGTAGCCAAGTGGATGTAAATGGGACATAAAGAAGATAAATGTGTTGTTCCCACCTGATGATGCTAAACAGATTCTTACTATTAAAATTCAGCAACAAAGAGAGATCGTTACATATGGCCATATATGCCTTCTGGTGCTTATTCAGTTAAAAGCGGATATTGGTTGCTTCGGACCCTACCTTCAATCTATGAGCCTCGCTCGGAAGATAGGATCAAGCTTACAAGTATGAAAGTGAAGGTGTGGAAACTGCAGACGGTACCAATGATTTGAACTTTCCTCTGGAGAATGCTATCAGGTGCTCTAGCTGTTTCTAAAAGGCTTGCCTCACGTGGATTAGTTGTAGACACCAGATGCTCAATATGTGGTCACCATGAGGAGACAATATGTCATATGCTGTTCTCATGTCCGGTCGCTAGATAAGCATGTGGCCTTGCTAATATCCCTCTGCCTTCTGGGGGCTTCTCTGACTCGGATTTGGTGGGGAACTGGGAACATTTGCTTACGGTAATGCAAGACAAGTGGGTTCCGGAGGAGATTAGAAACATGATCCCCTGTCTGTTGTGGGAATTATGGAAATGGAGGAACACATCTCTATTTCAGGGGAAACAGGGCGATATACAGGAGCTGGTGCATAAAGCTTTCACGCACTCCTCACATTGGTTTGCCGCAAAAGCTCTAAATGGCACCTTAGCCCAGCAGTGGACAGTGAGACGTCAATCCCTTGAGGTTATATGGAGGAAACCAATGCCTGGAACTACGAAATGTAACATCGCAACGTCTTGGGGGAAGAGCTCCCCAATGGTTGGTGGTGCGTGGATTACTCGCGATAGTCAAGGTCAGGTTCTCCATCATGCACGAACTGCTTTTGAGAGATCCGACACGGAAATATTGGCAGGTCTTCAGTGTTTTCTGTGGGCTCTGGAGGCGGTGCAGATTCTACATATCACTCGGGTTGAACTGGTAATGGATAATGATGCAGGTGTTGCAGCCATAAACAACCCTAAGGAATGGCCGCGGTTTGATTCGCTGCTGCAAGATATACATCTGATATTGTCGAGTTTTGATTATTGGGAATGCCACCATGTGCTCAGCTCGGCGAATAAAGTGGCAGTGGCTATCGCCAAGAGTGTAACACGAGAGGGGAGGCTCCAGTCGTATTTATCTTTGGGAGGCCCTTCATGGCTGCAAGATCAACTAAGCAAAGACTATGAAGGTTAACTTGCTGAGTGGTCTGTGTGGCAGGTTTTATTGTTGTTACTTGTTTCACTTGGAGGGTCGATTGACCTCAGTATCAAGTGTAGGTAGTGGTTGGTTTTTATTTTACCCTTGTACCTTTTCCAGTCTTGGTTTCTATCAGATGACAAAAAAAAAAGAGATGTGAATGAATTGCATAGTAAAGAAAGCAACACAAGGAAATTGATATAAGCTCAATCTACTTATTATTTTACAAATGGAATCATAAACAGTTGTCGTGAGTTTACTTAACGGCATGCCTTAAAATTTAAATGGCCAATTTAAGTATTTAACCAAAGTTTGTCCTGTATTTATGAAAGTCCACACAAACTTAATGGATTTAATCGACATTTTTAAAGTTGGAGATTAAAAAGGCCCAAATTTAAAAATTGATGCTTCTTTGACATCTTCTTTTTTTGATAAGTCATAATTCTCTTTCTTAGAAATTATAAAACAAAAATAAATAATGGCACATGGCGAATGTGTTCCTATTGGATAGATTGTCTCGAATGTTTATGATGCTGAATGGAAGCTTGATTCGATGGAAACTTCAGTGATCTCACCATAATTGCGCAGAGAGAACCTCCAACAATGTGTGTTACCAAATACCAATGTGACTCGCGAGGTCGAGACGAATCACGGGCCCGCCAGCTCTCAAAAGGTGTCAAATGGGCGGGCCCGCGTCTATTTGGACCGTCCGTTTCAAGAGAGTTGTCATTGTGTGCGGCTTAGTTTCGCGGTTTGGTGCTTGTGTTGTTCAAGCTTCTTTGTTTGTCAGTGTGACGTGTGTGTGAAAGTTGCTCAAGAGAGTTGAAGATCTGAAGTCTAGGCTTAGGGGGAGTTTAGTCCAAAGTTATGTTATCTTGGTTTGAATCTAGGCTTGGTGTGAATTTAGTTAAGGGTATAGATTTATCCTTAAGATTTCATGTTATCAAAACGGAGCGGTGAATTAAGAGAGTTGTGCTTGATTGATGCTTTTACGAATAGGTTGTATTTGCTATCTTGTTCTAGTGAAATCGAAATTTGGACGTGGTTCCGGGGAATAGGAATAACCGAACCTCGTTAACAAAACTCTTGTATTATTTACTTTTTGCACTTTATTATTTGCACCTCATCCGCATTTACAGATTTGAACACTTATGACATATTGTTAAATATACTGATAATAATATTTCTCGGTTTTAACAGTAATAATAGTTCTCAATTCTAAATTCCATTGGTGTAAATTTTCCCAAAAGGAATGTTACTTTGAGGAAGCATCTAAGGGTTGATATATTTATACGTATGCACCAGATTTTAGATTTAATTGTTAGAGAGTACTTTAACCAACATAGTATTAGAATGCAATCTAAATCATTTTCAAAGTAAGTTTGTTATTCTCATGGAACTATGACCCGGCCCAAGGAGTCTCCATACCAGAACAAAGTTCTGCAATGGACTGGACCCAAACGAAATAGAAAAGGTATGTCTTGACTTTAAATCATTTTTGAGAAAATCATTCCATACACGACTACCAAAAGATAAACCATAATTCATACTGGACCACGTGTGTCCTCCCAACTTGTCAACTTGATCCAACTATACGTGTCTATGTAATATGCATAATCTATATAGTTCTAAACACACTTGGCAAATTATTATCTGGCAGATAATAAAAGATTTAGACAATAATAAAATGATGGGTGTGAAGTGAAATATGTTTTCTTTTTTTTGTTGATGAAGTGAAATATGGTAATGCTCCTTTCTAGGTTAAAACTGTGTTATATATTGCAATGTTCATGGTAAATTTTTTTTTTCACTGCAAATTTTTTTTTTTTGAAAATTTTTTCACTGCAAATTACATAACATGTGATCACTGATCAGTAACTTAGTTATGCTTATCGTAAAACTGAAGATACTTCCAGATGATTCTTGGATCGCTGAAAGAATTTGCACAAACAACAAAGTGAACTAGCCGTTGTAGTAACTATATTTTTATTTATTTATAATTTTAAATAACTAAATTCGTTGGGATGATTAATTCAACTACCACACACCAATCTTTAGCAAAAGTTAGCTGTTGGTAATTACTTTACACATGTTCAACTAGTTGGCAGGTTTATTATTAATTTATTACAACTGCTCAATGTTAGAAATAGAATAGCTCGATGCAAAAATGGTTTTTTTCTTCTTTAATTTCATTAATGTAGACAGAAATGTTAGGATGGAACCGGTAATGACTGTGTGTTTTATATATAGGTTAACGAATTTTCTAGTTCTGTATTTGTTTTCTTTCCACAATTCTGATTTTTTTTTTTTTGGGGTAAAATTGAAGGATACTTTAATCATTAAATATTGAAAATACGTTCAAATTCAATTATGTTGAATATATGCGATTACAAGGTTTTAAATCAAACGTACTAATTTGGTTACGAATGTATACCGACACTCTTTTGCAATATGTCTTTGGACGTTTTGGCAATTCACTGTTTTTACAACATGACGTGATGAAATTAAAACATAATCTAAAATTGGTGTGACTAAGAATTACTCTTAGAAAGTTATTACGCGTTAGTACATAACTTAAGAAGGTCTTTACAGAACGATAAGCTTGAAAACAAAACGTTGGAGATATAAATTTTATCTTGATCATGCAATTAGAAAATGTCGAGATATACAAGGTTTAATACGAAATTAAAAAATGAATGCAAAAAATATGTGGATCCTATACAAATGTCATAACTCATAAACATGGATGATGGATAAAATTTCAATTTTTTTTTTAATATATTTTCTTTTGAACAGAACCTGGGAGGTTTTTATATTATCATCCGTCAACAACATGCATTTTATATACTTCAACATAGACGAAAATTAAAACTAGCTTTTTTTTCTTCTTGTAAGCTAAAACGTACAATTTGGTGTTTTGTAAGAAAAAAAACAAACGTCAAAATTAGAAGGATCTCTTTCGTTTTGGCTGGCAGCAGTGTCACGTGGCACATTCGGAGTAGCCCACCGTTGCGTTGCGCCTCTCATAATAATTATCTTATCTCTTTCTTTCTGACCTGACCTGAGAGATGCCTTTGGTCAAATCAAACCAGTCAAGTATCAAATCTTCACATTAATCAAAATATTAATACAGTAATGTAACTGTAAAGTTACTTGTTAATTTTATTTATTTTAACATAAGCTTAAAGTTAGCACGCGAGCAGCATGTGATTATTGCGTACAAAATGCACTTCCCTAAACCGACAAATTTCTAACTCAATTTTTTTTTTTTTAAAGTCATCATATATATTATAACAATGCATCACTATTTCTTAACAATAATTCTCCACAATCAGTGTAAATTTGTTAGCTAAATCATCAATCTGAAAATACGCGTTGGAATATTTTTTATAAGAAAACAAATTATGGTCTATGAATGGAAATTTTACAGCTAATAAAATATATTAAAAAAAATATTTCGGTGGAAAATGAAAAAGAATATAAAAAATTGTCAACCATATGGGAGCCATTCTTTCTTGCTGTCATCATGCAGTACTATTATCATTATATCCGTTGGCTTTGTTTTTTTTTTTTTTTTCAAGTGTGAACTTATTTTTTTCTTGGATTTTTCATAAATTTTATGTTCACCGACAAAAAGAAGATTAAATTTCTGTAATGGAGGATAAGGTATCTATAAAATGATTAAATTCAGTAATTTAGTACTATTTAAAGAAAAGTATGAAGAATGTTATTCGAATATAAGATGCTAAAGTAATAAATGATTGTCTTAACAAACTCAAATAATTTGATTTAGGGTATTTTTCACTTTATTATTTCTTTTAATTAAATAACTAATTGCTTTTAAAATTTTGAATAATTATTAGAGCTTCAATTGGATGGAATGTGAGGTTAATATTAATATGGTTTCACTCAAATTTTAACCAAATAACATATACATTATTCAAAATCAACATCATGTTAGTTTAATTTATGACACATAACTAATTAACTATATATGTATAATTACTTTTTATCAAATACTACTAGTTCGTGAAACTACACATTTTTTTTTTTTTATAACTCAGGAGTGATCCTAAAAGCTTTCTAGATCCAACCTGGGATCGAGAGAAACTATGTTAAATTTTGAACTTTTTTGACCAATGTTATTCGAACCCAGGTGGCGAAACTACACATTCTCTTCTGGGTTTCAAAATTTATTTTGATCAAACTATACAATAATATTTGTATACCATTTTGCCACAATATAATTTGGCTAGTGGTAAATATAAGTATTAATGTTGATACACCAAGTTTAAAGTTTAGCAACTATTCACAGATATATTATTATATTTGCTCAAATCGAAAAATAATTCTTAAAAAACCTAACAAGATTAGCAACGGTTCACTGATATTACAAGTAGATATTAGTATTAAATTTGCTCAAATCGATAGAATAAAAATATAATTTCTTAAAAACCTAACTACCTCATAGAATTATAATATTTTTAATTTTTCGTTTTTATCTACGCATTTAGGCAAATTTACAGGCGCGTTGTGCGGCTTTATTTCTGGTAAAATAATAGTAAAAAAAAAAACAGAATAATAATAAAGAAAGAAATTAATTAATTAAGGCAAGCAACCTAAGGAAATTATAGCCGTTCTCTTCTGTCTCTATCTCTGTGTCCTCTGCTTCTCTTTCCTTTATAGCTTCTAGTTTCTCCCCACTTCTCACTTCCTTTTTCCCCCAATCTGATAATGTAAATTCACAACACATAGATTTAAACAAATCTGTTTAAAAACCCCAAACCCAAATTCACCACATTATTCGTTGCTTTGCTTCTCAACAAACAAACAAAAAAAAAGCAAAAGCAAAGAACAAGAAAACAATGGATTCGTTCAAGATCCTGCTTCTTCTGTTCTTCATGAGCATAAGTCTCTGCTTCGCTGCAGATCCTTATTCTTTCTATAACTTCGAAGTCTCCTACATTACTGCTTCTCCACTTGGTGTTCCTCAACAGGTTTCTTTCTTTTTCTAGATCTTTAGATTTCTGTTACTGTTTCTTTGGATTTACGATTTGGGGTTTCAGTTTTTGAACTTGGTTTAATCAAAGTTTTGGACTTTATTGGTTTTGCTTCCACATTTTGAAAAGCCCTTAATTTCTTAGAGATTTACTTTAAGATTTCACTCAGCTAAAAGATCTAACTTTTAGGTTACTATTAATGGCAAAGAGATTTATCAATTGATTCTTGATAAAGTTTCTATCTTTGTTTGTGGGTGTTCTTTAATTTCAGATTTCTCCAAAAAAGTGTCAATCTTTTTTTTTTGCTTCAATTTCATCAATGGACAATGTAAAAGTGTTTTGTTCTAGATGTATCCAAAGTTTACTTAACTTCTACCTGAATGAATGTTTTTTTTGCCTTTAGAGTAAGAAAAGTTTGAGTCTTTTTTAACTTCAGATCCAACTGTAGGATAAAGTGAATAGTATAGATCTAAATACACACACAATTAGGGTTCTAACTTGTCTTTTTAATTATGTTATCAGGTCATTGCTATAAATGGAAAGTTTCCTGGTCCTACAATCAATGTTACGACCAATGAGAATCTGGTCGTTAATGTGAGAAACAAATTGGATGAGGGACTTCTTCTTCACTGGTAAGGATATTGGAGTTTTTTTGTCTTTTAAGAGACTTTTACATTGTGGTGAAGACGAAAGAAGAAAGAAGAAAGCTTTAGTGAATGTGTATTTGTTTGTTTTACAGGAATGGAATCCAACAGAGACGTGTTTCATGGCAAGATGGAGTTTTAGGAACCAATTGTCCAATCCCACCAAAATGGAATTGGACTTATGAGTTTCAAGTTAAGGACCAGATTGGGAGTTTCTTCTACTTCCCATCACTCCATTTCCAAAGAGCTGCTGGTGGTTTTGGCTCCTTCATTGTCAATCCTAGATCGGTTATTCCAGTCCCTTTCTCTACTCCAGACGGCGATATTACCATTGCGATTGGTGATTGGTACACAAGGAACCACAAGGTTAGTATAGTTTTCGCCTTTTCTTCAAGCTTATTAACATTTTGAGAAGTTTGTTTCCAACATTTGGTAAGATTGTGTGAAAATGTAGGCTTTGAGGAAGGCTTTAGATGATGGTAAACATCTTGGAATGCCTGATGGTGTTCTCATTAACGGTAAAGGACCTTACCGATACAATGATACTCTTGTCGCTGATGGGATCGACTTCGAAACTATTACAGTACACCCTGGTGAGTATTGTCAGCTTTTTGTCTATATCCAAGAGTTTGTTTTCTAGGATTGTTAATGGAGGTGTGACAATAACAGGTAAAACTTATAGACTTCGAGTGTCAAATGTTGGAATCTCGACGAGTTTGAACTTTAGGATTCAAGGTCACAACTTAGTTCTTGCGGAATCTGAAGGATCCTACACAGTTCAACAAAACTACACAAGTTTGGATATTCATGTTGGTCAATCTTTCTCCTTCTTGGTTACAATGGATCAAAACGCGAGCGCTGATTACTACATTGTAGCGAGTGCTCGGGTTGTAAATCAAACCATATGGAGAAGAGTCACTGGAGTTGGAATCTTACACTATACCAACTCTAAAGGTAAAGCTAAAGGTCACTTACCACCTGGACCACAAGATGAATTTGACAAGACTTTCTCCATGAACCAAGCAAGATCCATCAGGTTGGTTCTTTGGTTCTTGTAGTTTCATTAAGTTCAAACATTTTTATCTTTTAAAAGGCTTAAATCAAACGTTGTTGTTGTTGTTGTTGTTGCAGATGGAATGTATCAGCAAGTGGTGCACGACCTAACCCACAAGGCTCTTTTAAATACGGTTCTATCAATGTAACTGATGTCTACGTTCTGAGGAATATGCCACCAGTGATGATCAATGGGAAGAGAAAAACAACTCTTAATGGCATATCGTTTAAGAATCCTTCTACTCCTATTAGACTAGCTGATAAGCTCAAAGTTAAAGGAGTGTACAAGCTTGATTTCCCTAAAAGACCTTTAACTGGACCGCCTAAAGTTGAGACTTCGATTATCAATGGTACCTATCGTGGATTCATGGAAGTCGTTCTTCAAAACAATGACACTAAGATGCAAAGCTATCACATGAGTGGCTACGCCTTCTTTGTCGTCGGGTGAGTTTAGTTAGACTGCAAAGTCTCTGCATTTTTTATCGATTTCTTGGTAAGTTGGCATTGTAAATAACTGCTTCTTGAAATCTTTTACTTGTTTGCAGTATGGATTATGGAGAGTGGACTGAGAACAGTAGAGGAACTTACAACAAATGGGATGGTATCGCCCGCTCGACTATTCAGGTATTAAGTCAAATGCAAACACAAATGCAAACAAAGCAAATTGAGGTCTTCATTGTTTTGATAATTGAGTTTGTTCTTTGGGTGATATTGTCAGGTGTATCCAGGAGCATGGTCAGCGATCTTGATATCTTTGGACAACCCTGGAGCTTGGAATCTAAGAACAGAGAATCTTGATTCTTGGTATCTTGGACAAGAAACTTACGTTAGAGTGGTTAATCCAGACGAAAACAACAAAACCGAATTCGGACACCCTGACAATGTTCTTTACTGTGGTGCTCTCCAAAAACTACAAAAGTAAGAAAACACAACTTTTTCAACAACTCACATTTTTTTATTGTTACGTTCTTGATTTTAATTATTTTCTTTTGTTGTTTCCAGGCCACAGAAGATCTCATCAGCGGCTTCTAGGAGCATTGGATTCACTAATCTTTTGATGGTGGTAATGGCTTTGGTGATGATGATGCTTCAGCATTGAAATATAATTTGAGGGTTTGATGTATTTTTCTAGGGTTTTGTTGATATCGAACCAGAGATGATTCCTTCTTCTTTACGTTTCCACAGTTCTTCTATTTTAGGGGTTGTTGGATTTTTTATCTGACTTGTTTTTTTTCTCTTTTTCTTTTGGATTCCATCTGTTGTTTTATTCTTTTCCGGAGATTTGTTTATTTGAGAAAACAAATATTCATTAAAATGTTGAAACGCTTCTAATTATTATTGTTTTGTATCATACCAAAGTTTACATTTCAAGTAATTTTGAAACCAAATTTTGCCTAGGCGTCAATTGGATTTAGAAATATGTTAAACCAAAATCGAGACAAGTTAATGGGTTATCATAATCGTCGAATTTTTGTATTGATTAAACCGATTTAATTAAAATATAAATGATACTAGTAAATCCCACAATACTAAAATGTTTTTGTTTTGCTAATTACTACCAATTATTATACGAATAAAATAAAAACTTCATGAACGGAATGTGATTGGATCAATTTTATTGAGTGAAATATTATTACAAAAATAATATAATGAAAGAACAAAAAAAAAAAAAAACAGAAGAAAATGGGAAAGAGCATTATGAGTTATGAGGTCCCAAGGTGGTGATGAAGAGTGAGGTGGAGAATATAATTAGTTATCCTTTTCGGTTTGGGGTTTCAGCTTTTTGTCTCTCTGACAAATTCCAGGCTGGATCCTTTCTGTATTTTGCTTTCCTTTTCTATCTTTGTCCTCCCTGGTTCTTTCTTGCCAATTTCGATAAAAATAAAAAATGGACAAGAAAAATACAACTTTCTCTGATAAAAGTCATAATTGAGAAATATCTGGTGATTTTTGTAAATGACAAAAGAAAAGACAATGGTACCATCATAATCTCTGACAAACTGGTTCTGTCGAATTGGTTATTATATGGACTATGGTTTGTACTTTGAAAATGTAAAGATAATTGGTTTTAGAATTTTTTTTTTCTTGTAATAAAGTTCAATTCAAAAATAGAATAATTTCTTCAAAATTAAAGAAATATTCTAGTATTATTTTTGGAAGTAATGTTTTTTAGATGTTTTCCAACATACTAATCTTTTATATTTAGGGGAGGTATTGGTTTAGGATTTAGAAAGAATTTTAATGACTTTATGTTCTTTTTTATTGTTAGAATCATAGAAAATTGAAAGTTAAAAATGAAAGATTCTAAGAGATTGTTTAGGAAGTTTTTTAAAATTTTGATGATTTGTTTTTTCTAATCTTGTAAAATCTTTCTATTTGATGAAAGAGTTTTCATCATTTTTGTTATGAAGGAAATGATATAAAATCCTAAACCAATAACATAAAATTTGAATTCATTAACAATCCAAGATTCTTTTGTTTTACTTGAACAACATAAAACTTTTCATGACTTTATAAAACTCTTAATCCAATAACACTAGATTTATCAAGATTTAAGATAACTTTTTACAAATCCACAACCAATAACACCAAATTTTTAAAGAGTTTTAAAAAGTCTTGATTGAATAACAACATATTTTACCTAATTTTTAAAGTCATTAAAATTCTTTCTAAATCTTAAACCAATACCTCCCCTTTAATTTATGTTTATAAAAATTGGTATATATAGCAAATACATATTCTTGGCATATAATTTTAGAGTTTTCAAAAAGATTGAGAATTTAAATATTTGACATATTAATTTTTGAGAATTTTCTTAATTTTATATATCATTATTCTTGTATTCTTAATTTTATATAAGGCTTTTTCTGCTCCTAGTCCTATATTTGATCCAATGATAGAATTGCAATTGGGCTTAGAGAAATGTGTTATTGTGAAAAAATTATGTTTGCCTTCAAATTAGTCTTCAAAAAAACACCTTACAGTATAGGCCTGCAAATTAAGTTCAACCGGTTTGGTTCGTATGGAATAACTGAATTTTTGGGTAATTCGGTTAGCATACGCCTACTGAATATAACCGAACAAAAAATTCGGTTCGCATCAATTCGTTATTGGTTTCTTCGGTTGAGGTATATGTCTAAAATTCAATATAAAAACCGCTTCGATTTGAATAGTGATTAAAAAATTGATATAATTTTGTAAAATTCGGTTTATGTTGGTTAATTTTTTTAAAAAAGGGTAAACCACATTTAGTCGAGTTGTTAATTTGTTATAGAGGTATATTGAGCTTGACGTAATATGTGACAATAGAATAACACATAAGTTTAACGTCACTTTAGTTAGCTAAATGAGAATTAGTTAGAATGATACTCGTAAAAAGATTTTTTTTAAAAAATATCAAACTAATGAATAATGATGTGTTGTTATATTTTAGCTATTTTTTTATAACACATGCATAATATATATCCAATCAATTTAAACACGTAAAAACATAAATAATTAAGTCATATTTTCTAAAATAGTAGAAAAGCATTATTACGTTTTTCTTTTGTTAACCATTAGCATAACTACAGATTTAAAATGTCAATATCGTTTACTATCCGTTACAATTGTATTTTTTTTTTCTAGTAGTGTGAGCTTTATTTAAATTGTAACACAAAATTAACGGTGTACCATGTAGCATTGGAAATAATGGTTTATCCTATGATAACTAACTACTATACAGTATCTAATAATTAAATTATGGTATCTAATAGAAGTAGTTTTCTTTTCCTGTAAACCCGATCATTAGCTAAATTAACAATCGATTACAATATTTGACTAGTTAACTGCTGATTAGTTATTTTAATATATTATTTTTTGAAGATTATAACAGCAAACATTAAGATCCGTGATTGGTGGATTAACAACAAAATTAGTAGAACTTGGAAGGTGCCAAACATTTATTTATTTTTATTGTCGTCTTGCCAACAAACAAATCTGACGCTGACTTTTGTTAGCTGTTCTTATTTATCTTCTTTTACAATTACAAAGGGTTGATTGCCACTTGAGTTTGGCTCGAGTCGCCTTCATCACGTTATTACCCAATTTGCTCTTGTACAAAAAAATAAAACCTTAGCTTATTCTACACAAATATATAATATTTTTGTTGCTATGTTTTTGTCAAAAAAAAAAAAAAAGAATTTAATGCTTAAAGATAGTAATAGCTAGAGTAATAACCTAATGGTCATAATCACTGTATATAAACATCTGCATGGTGCATGTTAATTATTAGAGACATTAAAATTTTAGTTGTCATGTCACATGTGTATTATATTTGGAAAGCTGGTTAGCTAGAGATTACGGGTCTGGTATCATAATAGCATGCATGGATTACAGGCAGTGTCGGATAGTTATGCTTAAAGATTTATATTCCCTCGGTTGAGAATAAATTAGCATATGACGATGATCTTCACATAATTATATCTATCAATGTCAGTATGTCTTATTTGTTCAAGACTCGCGGGATTTTGTCCCCAGTTTTGTACTGATTACTGACAATAACAGATTAATATCAATCGTAACATTGACACTAGCTATGTCATTAAAAATGTTTAGTTTTCAAAAGACACTTATTAAGTAAATATATGTATTAGTGGTTCTCGTAAAATTTATATAAGTAAATACTAATTGCTATATAATTTTCTTGCGAATCTATTGTTCTTAGTATTGGATCCTTTTTACGACGTCATATGTGTGAACGTGATTCAAATGTTTGTAGAATATTAAATCTAAATTCAAATAACATGGGAAGATAAGAAGAGATGACGAATGTATGGTTTCAATATTAGGTAAACAGAAGTACATAAAAATGCTAGTTTCTATCCTTCCCTTCCATAAAGGTTCCGAATTTGTTTCTTCTTTTTCCCTTTGTTTCTCTCAACCAAAAAAATTGAACACGTTTTCAATTGTTATATTAAAATGTAAAATCGTGGCAATTGTAGTATCATTTTCTTTTGCAATAGTGGATGGACAAAAAAGAGAAGAGAATCTAGAAATGTTTGTGACGAAACTTTAAAGAACATATATACATATATGAAACGTGTATGGATTTTAGCAATGCCTTGACCATTCATTGTACTCTCTTTATTCTCTACGCATTAACTTCGCTTTTTACAACTAGAAGATGTAACATCCAACGTTTTATGTTCCGTTGTTCTTTTTTTGTTTACCAATTCTGTGTTATCGTGTTTTTTTTTAAGTGAATAGTAATTAAAGACATTTAGCGGGTTCGAACTTCGGAGGTCGGGTTGATCTCAAAGCATGAATCAAAATCTTGTGAGTCTTACTAAGTAAAATTGTTTGAATCAGTTTAAAACCATTTGTAAATTTATGATGTTATTGGTGCACTCATCCTCGTCAAGTTTTAGCGCAATAAAATGTTAAGGAACCAAGTTATGTCCGCTAGTGTTCCTATTTTGAGTTGAGAATTAATGTTCTAACGGACATTTCGGAAAGTTTATTTCTTTATGCAATTTGGAAACTTTTATTTTTTTTGTGAATAAAAAAAATGCAATTTGCAAAGTTTTGTTTTTCACAAAAAATGTGATATTGATTGCTAGAGAAAGGAAATAAAAATGTATGAATACTTAAAAAGTGTATGAGTTCAAAATTTCATTTGTGTGTATATTCAGAAATGAATGCATATTATTGCTTTTTTAACTTTTAAACTTTTAATAAAACAATTAGATTAAAGACAATGTTTATACCGAAAAATATAATAATGCAACACAATAATTCTCAAACTGAAGGAAGCACTTTCAGTGAATCGGGGCATGTTACAAAGATCGTACGCGCCGTGTCGACCGCCGACCAAATCCCACTCTATGTCCCTCCCACATATTTGCATGCCTTTTGTCTTCATCAATCTCGTCTTTATTTTATTAATTTTTATCATTCAAACTTTCATATTTAATCATGCTTATTTCTGTTAAAACAATAGAAAATTCGTGAAATTGATTTATTTAATCTTACATATCTCTATTGTATTTATTTAGAGATACGTTGTTCCAAGTTATCTTATCAATCAAAACCATTATTTAATCTGAACTAGTTAGGATAGAAAAAGCAAACACTCTGAACCAGTTACTAGAGTGTTTATGATGTACATAGAGACACATATACATCTGCTATGTATTACTCATAAATCATAAGGAACGACATACAAAGACTATAATTGAGTAAAATACCAGAAAATCAAATCGAATCATCTAGATACTTACAACAAGAAACATGTTACTAACTCACATAATTATAAATTTATTTTTGATTAGAATAAGGTGGGAAATATATAGTAAGATTCAGCTACTGGCTGCATTTTAATGATTATGACATGTCAAAATAAATAAATAAAACTTTGAACAAGTTAAATATGTGGTAATGTGGTATAGATTGAAATTCAACTACCGTATATAGTTCATATGATATTCACATATTCAAATAATTAATGAGATTAATACTGTTCACAACAAAAAAACCGGTTATTCCCGACTATATTTTATAACTATTATTCAATCGCTAAATTTAGCGATTATTTAATCACTATATTACGACTAAATAAAAACGATCGTAACGTAGTTGGTAAATCGCGACAACACTCATTAGTCGTCAAAATAGTCGCCATTTAACGACTACCTTACGACTCATATATAGAATAATAAATGCAGTCATAGCCTTGTCGTTATATAGTCTCTCATTTACGACTAATTCGTTAGACGCATTCAAGTCACCAATTAAGCGACTATTATGCGACAATTTCGGCGGGTCGTACAGGTTGCCGCTTAGTAGTCGTTATTTGGCGACTACTACGCGACATTTTCGGTGGGTCGTAACGTAGTCGTATAGTAGTCGTAAACTGCCAGTATTAAAAATCACGTTTATTTCGTTTGGGGGTTGGTATATTTGTATTATGCGACTGATTTTTGTTAGTCGCTTGGTAGTCGCCAAAATTGCCTCTATATATACGAGCTTCAACACTTCTTCTCTCCTCACTCGATCAAAACAAACACATTTGTGCAAAGGAAAAAGAAAAAATCTTGAAAAAAAAAAAAAAATCTTTTGATTATTCTTATATAATGAGTGGGAATTACAATTATAGTAATTCTCGAGAGTGGATGTATAAGAGGTTCGATGAAGTGACGGACAATTTTTCAGCGGAGTTTACAACGGGGAT
The DNA here is from genome assembly GCF_000633955.1 of Camelina sativa. NCBI lineage: Eukaryota > Viridiplantae > Streptophyta > Magnoliopsida > Brassicales > Brassicaceae > Camelina > Camelina sativa. Next base: position 19,274,342 of record NC_025692.1, on the reverse strand, counting down.
GGAGCAATTCATGGCATTTGCAAATAGTCAATCTCTAGCACAGAGTAATGGGGGTATGTTCCACTGTCCTTGTAGTCGTTGTAAGAACGATAAATTTATGTCGGGAAAAAGTATTTGGAATCATCTTTTTAGCAATAATGGATTTATGCATGATTATTATATTTGGTATAAACATGGAGAAGAAATCAATATGGATATAGGAACAAGTTATGTTAGTAGTGATCAAGAAATGGATAATGTAGATGTGGGTAATGCAGTAGAAAATCCATATGTGGATATGGTGAATGATGCATTTCGTTATAATGTGGTTTTAGATGATAACTATCATGAGGGTAGTACTCAAAATGTAGAAGAACCAATACATAATCATTCAAAGAAATTTTACGACTTGTTAGAAGGCACAAAAAATCCATTATACGATGGTTGCCATGAAGGTCACTCACAATTATCGTTAGCTGCTCGAGTCATGCAAAATAAGGCGAAGTATAATATGAGTGAAAAGTTAGTGGTTCGGTGTGCAAAATGTTGAATGAGTATTTACCAGAAGGAAACCAGACAACCGGTTTACATTACGAGACGGAAAAATTAATGTGCAATTTAGGTCTCCCATATTATACAATTGATGTTTGTATTAACAATTGTATGATCTTCTGGAAAGAGGACGAAAAGGAAAAGTCTTGTCTGTTTTGTGGTGCTCAAAGATGGAAGCCTAAGGATCCCCGACGTAGAACCAAAGTACCATACAGTCGTATGTGGTATCTTCCTATTGCTGATAGATTGAAGAGGATGTACCAGAGCCACAAGACTGCAGCGGCGATGAGATGGCATGCTGAGCACAAATCAAAGGAGGGAGAAATGTGTCATCCTTCAGATGCGGCAAAGTGGAAATATTTTCAAGAACAAAATCCTCAATTTGCAGAAGAACCCCGTAACGTTTATCTTGGATTATGCACTGATGGGTTCAATCCGTTTGGCATATCTCATAATCATTCATTGTGGCCGGTGATCTTGACTCTATACAATCTACCCCCTGGTATGTGCATGAACGAAGAGTTCTTGTTTCTTACAATTTTGAATTCTAGGCCTAATCATCTGCGAGCTAGTCTGGATATTTTCCTCCAACCTTTGATTGGGAGTTAAAAGAGTTGTGGTCTACTGGAGTCGATGTATATGATGTGTCCTTGAATGAACTTTTTAATCTAAAGGCAGCGCTAATGTGGACGATAAGTGACTTTCCGGCGTATGGCATGTTATCAGGATGGACAACCCATGGTAAATTGTCTTGTCCAGTTTGCAAGGAAGATACAAAGTCGTTTTATCTCCCTAATGGAAGGTAGACGTGTTGGTTTGATTGTCATCGAAGATTTCTTCCTCACGGTCATCCATTAAAGAGGAATAAGAAAGACTTCCTCAAGGGAAAAGATGCTTCGAGAGAGTATCCACCTCAGTCGTTGACCGGTGAGCAAGTTTATTACGAACGTTTGGATGAAGTAAAACCACCAAAAACCAAGGACGTTGGTGGAAATGGTCATGAAAAGAAGACTGCTGGCTATGGGAAGCAACACAACTGGCATAAGTTAAGCATATTATGGGATCTACCTTACTGGAGGGACCTTAATCTTCGACACAATATTGATGTGATGCATACAGAGAAGAAATTTTTGGATAACATCATGTATACTCTTATGAGTGTGAAGGGTAAATCAAAATACAACATGTCAAGATTGGATATTCAAAAATTCTGTTCTAGGCCACAGTTACAAGTTGATAGTGATGGTAAAGCTCCTTTCCCACCCTACACTTTGACAGAAGAAGCGAGAACAAGTTTACTAGAATGTGTCAAACATTCGGTGAAATTTCCTGATGGCTATTCGTCAGACCTAGCTAGTTGTGCTGATATGGAAAATGGAAGGTTTTCAGGCATGACGAGTCATGATTGCCATGTTTTTATGGAACGACTACTTCCATTTATCTTTGCAGAACTCCTAGACTGGAACGTCCACCTTGCATTATCAGGTATTAATTAATTTCATATATACCTATATTTATGAAGTATTTAATAGTAATTTTAAAGTAATTAACCCCAATATTTTGCATTGTATATTGTAGGGCTTGGAGCATTTTTCCGGGACTTATGTACGAGAACTTTGCATAAAAGTCGCATTCCAATTCTAAAACAGAACATAATTCTGATCCTATGCAATTTGGAAAAGATCTTTCCACCATCATTTTTTGACGTGATGGAGCATCTGCCTATACATCTCCCCTACGAAGCTGAATTAGGAGGCCCTCTCCAATATAGGTGGATGTATCCTTTTGAAAGGTTTTTTAAAAAATTGAAAGGAAAAGCAAAGAACAAAAGATATGCAGCAGGATCAATTGTTGAATCTTATATCAATGACGAGATTGCTTATTTCTCATAGCACTACTTCGCCGCAAATATACAAACAAAATCAAGGTAAATTCTAAAATCAATCAAGGTAGATAAACTGTTATCAATTATTTGAAAGTCATTTACTTTTCTCATTCGGTCAGGTTAACACGATTTGATCAAGGTGAAGCCCATGAATATCATGTCCCTGGAGTACCTCCTATATTTACTCACATCAGCCGTCCAAGTGGAGAAACAAATGAAATATGGCTGTCGGAAAGAGACTATCAATGCGCACATGCATATGTTTTACGGAATTGTGACTATTTTCTGCCAATTGAGAGGTATATAATTCAGTTTATATCGATTAAGTAAAATAAACTTTATTATATATATAATCCACAAAAAAATCTCATATATTTGTGTTGGTCTTGTATATATAGTATGTTCGAAGATTTTATTGGTGCAAAATATCCAGGACTTTCGGAAAAAGAACTCTCCACCAAAAGAGCTGACGAATATCATTTATGGGTTAAAGAATATGTATGTCTTTATATAATCCTTATTAAAAATATTTTTATTATATATTATAAATAATTTTAATATAAATATATATATATATATATATTAATTGTGACATATATGCAGGTTTTTTACTGGAACGCCACAAATCCATTTTCTACCTGGGTTCAAGAGATAGTGCATAGACCTTTGAACAAAGTCAAAACATGGCCAATGTATTTTACAAGAGGCTACTTGTTTCATACACGTGATCATGGTGTTGGACGAAAGACTTGTAACTGTGGAGTTTGTGTTAAAGGTGAAAATTACATTGATGCATCTGATGCAGCAGATTTCTACGGGACCTTAACTGATATCATAGAACTTGAGTATGAGGGGATGGTCAATTTGAGAATCACACTTTTTAAGTGTAAATGGTATGACCCTGTTATGGGTAGAGGCACTCGGATGAGCAATAGTGGCGTCGTAGACGTTCTTTCATCGAGAAAATATAATAAATACGAACAATTTATTCTAGGTACATATATATATATATATATATTATTTTTTAATGTCGATAATATATATATGTGTAACTCATATTTGTGTTGATATTCCTAAACAGTCTCCCAGGCGCATCAAATTTGCTATATTCCCTACCCATACACAAATAAACCAAGGAAGGAATGACTCAATGTTTTAAAAGTTAATCCGAGGGGAAACATTGCAGGAGAATATGAGAACAAAGAACTGACTCTTTTGCAAGCAGAAAATGATGATGCTGTATTGGTGACTACCATTGAAGATCTGGTTTTCGATAATTTAGAAGAAAGAAATGAACCAATAAATCTTGATTATGATGTCGGAGATGCAGAACCAGAAGATGAATTTCAATGTAATATATCATCTTCAGACGATGAACTAGATGAAGACGAAGATCCTCCAAACTAATTATGCTTGTGTAAAATTTGTATCAATATGTGTAATTATGCTTGTATCAAATATTTTAATAATTATCTATTGTATTAAAATAGATAATTATGTGTTTATATTAAATTGGAAATTATGCTTCTATCAAACTGAGTAAATATGTTTATATCAAATTGGTGATATATATAAATATATATTGTGACTGTTTAGCTGTTATTTAGTGAATAAAAATAAACTTTTAGTTTAATTAATATTGTGACTAATTAGCGACTAATTGGCGACTAATTAGCGACTAAATGTAGAAAATATGAATTAATTTGACCCGGGAAACCAATTAATCTCTAATGGGAAACCAAATTAACCCGGAAAACCAATCTTAATTCCATAAATTTTCGATTACCCCCAAAACCAAAATAATTTTGGTTTACCTAGGAAACCGAAATCCCTAATTTTTCCCCCCTTTTACCAAATCCCTAATTTTCTATCTCATTACCCTAATAGCTAGATAAACCCGATACTCACTCCACTTCGATTTCTCTCCTCTTAGACTTCTCTCCTTTTCGAATCTCCGATACTCTCCTTTTCGACTTCTTTCCGGAATCTTTCACTCTGAATCCTCTTCCATTTCTCTACTATATCCCCGATATCCTACTCTATCTCTGATCCCTTCTTTCCCCATTCTCGTCTTCACAATGGCTCCAACACAATCTGCAACGAAGTCTGCAACTAAGGCTCCAACCAAAGCTCCAGTTAAGCGAGAAAGAAAGAGGAAGATGGTTCCTAATGTATTCCAAAGAACCGAAGGGTCGACCCCGTCAAGGAAGCGAGAAGACCAAACCCTCTACCGAGTCAATACAACTTTACGCCGGCAGCAGATTTACCCCATCCTCAATCACCCCAAGAGCAAGACCGCGTTTTCCCTAGACACTCACCGTCAGCAGCACCACAGATCCGCAACTATCCACCGCCACAGACACTTTTCCAGACCTTGGTGAACCAACAACGTCAGACTCCACAGCCTCTTTCGTCAGAAGAGGTCCACAACAATCCGCGACAGTGTGGTGCTGATCCTCCACTACAGCACGCTCCACCGTCTCCGGCTAATAACTCTCAAGCTCAGAGTCGTCCATCATCTCACGATAACAACTACCATGAAGGTTCTAAGGCTTCAAATCCGGAGCTGCAGGAGGACACAATTATCACTTTTAATGCCCTGCTTAGAGTGCCAAACGGTGAGAATTTTACCACCGTCCTCTCCCCCACACCGATGCCAAACACGACCTGGTATTAATATTGTCTTCTACTTGATTGCTATTTTAAAATAATTTTTTGCTGTTGTGTGATGGTCTGTGATACTCTATGATGGAGTCTGTTTTGATGTCTGTTTCGAACATTGATGTCTGTTTTGATTGATGTCATATAAGACCAAACACCGACTACTTCCATTTAGAACGTTGATGTCTGTTTTGATTGTTCTTAATAGGTTCTGTTTTGTGTTGGTCTTATATATATGTACAAGTACTGTTGGATCATACTCCATCTTTGACATCTATTTCATGTGTTTGCAGGTTTACTCGCGACGAAAAATCGCAACTGGTAAGGAAGATTACTAAAAAATTTACAAATAAATTTGATGGTCCATACTACAGTTGGACATGTGTGCCTCGGGACAGACAACAAAGTTGGTTCATCGTGTTTGCTGTACAGTTTTTCTCTCTCTTAACCTTTTCACATATAGGTTTACTTGTTGAGTTTCCACTACCATCATTATATTCTCTTTGCTATGTAGAAAACACACACATGGGATCCTTTGATTAATGGTACAGTTCAAGAGTTTTTCGAGCTCATCTGCCAACGCCGGATGAAAGACATGATTAGGAATGTCAAGACGAGTGGAGAGCGACCAACATGGATCAGAGATACTATTTGGTGAACAATGGTTGAGTATTGGGAGACTGAAGAAGCACAACAAAGGAGTCTCACCTACTCTAAAGCTCGTTTGTCTGATCGTGGTGGTCTTGGTCCTCACGTCCACTTATCACGGCCAAAGTCTTATCAACAAATCCATACCGAAATGGTTAGTAACTTTTACATACCCATAAATTTTGTTTTTCTTTACATTTGGAGCTTTAAATGTTGTCATAACCCTTGCTTCTTTTGTAACATTGCAGGAAACGGAATTGGGAAGACCGGTGACTCTTGGTGAGGTTTTTATTAAGACACATACCAAGCAAGATGGTACTTATGTTGACCGGAAGGCGGAGCAAATCTCTCTCAGTTATGAGAAGAACTTGCAGCAGAAGTTGTCCGACCTTGCGGAACATACTTCACAGCCTCCAGAGCTCACAACAGATGATTTCACAAGCATCTCATTGGCAAGGAAAACCAACGACAAGAGTCTGCAATGTTTCAGTCATTGCAAGAGCAAATGAAGGAAACTCAATGTAAAATCGAAGAGCAGGCTGCTTATAATTCTCTTCGTGATGCTGAGGTTGCTGCTCGTGATGCAGAACTTGTTGCCCGTGAAGCACTACATTTCCAAGCTGTGGCTGAGCAGAAGGACAAGCTAGAGCACTTCTCCTTAGTGGAGAATTACCTGCGCAAAACTGACCCGACCTTTATGGACTTTTTGAAGACTCAATCAGCTGAAGCAACCACAGAGCCACTCTCAACCACACTTCCTGCAACAGCGGATCCTTCTCCAACTTCAAACATGGATGCTTCTTAGGTTAACTTGTCTCTTTTGTTGAGACACATGTATACCAATATATTTGTCTTGTGAGAAAGTTGGTATGCATTTGTCTCTTTTGGTTTGTATTATGAATCATCAGTTAATATGAATTTATTGTCTCAATCTTGTTTTTGTTGTATTTACAATATTGGTTTCATAATATTTTGAGAAACAGGTACCAATTTCAATTTAAAACATTTACAAATTTTTTTTCCACAACACATTAGTCGCTAAACAGATGTAATTTGGGGCATAATAGAATAGTAGCCAAATAGTCGTAAATCAGTAGCAAGTATTTTACGACTACTTTACGACTACAAGCCAAAATACTGTATATCATGGTTAGTCGTAAATCCGTCGTAACCGAGTCTTAAAATGTTGCGACTACACAACGACTCCTTTACAACTGCCTATTTAACTGTTGGTTAATCGTAACCCTGTCATATCGTAGTCGTAATTGTTTACGACTCTGTTACGACTATTTTTACGACTACGGTATATTGTCGTACAATAGTCGTTAAATAACGACTATTTTTACGACTAATTTTTTTACCGACTAAAAATTTACGACTATATGTTTTAGTCATAACTGAATCGTAAACAACATATTAACGATTCCTTAACGACTATTACCGCAGTTGAGAATAGCCTATTTTCTTATAGTGGTTTAATATTGTTTAAATATGTGAATATACTGATCATTATGCCTGTTTAATATTGTTTGTCGTTTCATTATGCTCTCAGTATAAAACAACATGCTCAACCTGTATTACTGAAAGAGTTTTGTCTTAGCTATCCCCTAGCCTAAAATATTGCAAATAGTTGATGAAAAAGACAAAGCTATTACATTTGTTTTTCATTAAAAGAAAGTTCTGATTAATAGTATAAACTACATATCCAAGAAATTGTGAAAATTGAAAAATATACGTAAAATGAAAATAAGAAATCCACTTAAGCTAAAAACACTTACTTTATAACTTTTGCTTACTTTTAGTAACTATCATCACAATGAATTTGTTAAGATAGCCATAAAGGAATAAATAAACAAACAACACATGAGTAATATTGCAATTTCTTGAGACCCTATTCTAGGTAGCGTATGTGCAACTTGATTAAATAAAGCCACGAAGTGTTGAAGTAGTCCATTCTCATTGAAGATCATAACATAGCATCTCGAATCTCCATAGTTCATACTGACATTATAATCTTCATCTTCAATATGTTAGGTTACATAATTAATTAAATTTTCTTTAACGTCAAAATTTTATAAATACAGTAGAATCTCTATAAATTAATACTCTTTAAATTAATAATTGCTATAAATTAATAAATTTTTACGGTCCTGAGTTAGGCCGGTGTAAAAAATAACACAATTCGATAAAATAATAAGATAAGATATTTTTTTAAAATTCTATGTATAGTCCCAATAATATCATAAATTAATAATGATATAAACTATATATATATATATATAAGAAAATTTAGTGAAATATGACTCTATTGTTGTTTGTCTATTCTTGAATTTGCATTCTAGTTGCAGTTTATCTCTAATCTTTTTTATTGTATTAAAAACTTTTAATGTTGTCTTATCAAATTGCATAAAAAATTGAGAAGAGTAGTTGCGGTAATTGTTTTTTACATGTAATTGGTTCTAAACGCACCGTAATATGTTCTTCGACTTCATCATTACCATCAAAGATAATACCAACAGATTCTTCTAAACTTCTAACATTTATCATTTTCATCTAGATAAGAAACTCTATATATTAACATCAATCATATTACGATAGCCAAAATTATAAATTAAGAAAATTATATAAAAATGTGAATCATAACAAAAGTATCTTATTTTGTAATATAAAATTTTCAAAATTATGAAAATAAATTAAAAATCTCTTCATAAGTTAATATTTTATTAATTTATCGATAAATTAATAATTATTAATTTATCGATAAATTAAAAATCTCTATAAATTAATAAAATTTGATGGTTAAATCTTATTAATTTATAAAGGTTTTACTGTAATGTGAATAGGTTGACGTTGACATGCTATTTTGAGTATTTTCCATAAATTAAATAAGAAGGCAAAGTATACAAAAAGAACAACAAAGACAAAGAAAAAAAATATTGAATTTGGAAAAGTATACATCAAAAAGTGCACATCTAAAAACGCACGCATAGATAATAAACAGTCATAGAGAGCTCAACGGCCTATAAAAGAGGTTGCCTCCTTCCCCATACCCAAACACTCTTCTTCTTCAACTCTAAAACATAACAGAGAGAGAGAGAGAGATACGATTAAAACAGCAAAAAAATCCAAACTTTCTCAAAATCTACTTCTTCTAAATCAAACCCATTTCTTGAAACTCGATTTCGAACAAACCCATTTTATTGTTTTCTCCAAAAAGACTTCATTCACTTTTGTCATAATCTGATCAAACCAAACCAAACAATGAAGAGAGTTAGAGGTTTCAAAATTGGACACAGATTTGTCAAAATCTTCAAATGGATGATTCTACCAAGAAGAATCCAATCAGGGAAACGTCAATGCCCGACCCGAATCACTAACCCGGTTTCCGGAATCAAGTCATTAGCAAGGTGCTTAAGCCGTGGAGCTAAGAGATTGTGTGGTGGTAAGAAGAATCCGGGTCAGAGTCAGATCCGATTGGGTAAGGATCCGAAAACGTCGAACCGGGTTGTTCCGAGAGGACATTTGGTGGTTCACGTCGGCGAATCAGACGATGACACGCGGCGTGTCGTGGTTCCGGTGATTTACTTTAATCATCCATTGTTCGGAGAGTTGTTGGAGCAAGCGGAACGGGTTCATGGGTTTGATCAACCGGGTCGGATCACGATTCCGTGTCGGGTTTCGGATTTTGAGAAGGTTCAGATGAGGATTGCCGCATGGGATCATTGCCGCCGGAAGAGAGTTTTTTAAGAGGAATAGAAATAATATATTAGAATGATAGTCAAAAATCAAAAATGATTATTAAAAAATAGAGAAATTGTGGATCTTAGTTTTTTCTTATGTTATACGATATACTGATTCACAATTTCAAAGAATTATTTGTATCAACTTTTTTCAATACATGATGAAATATACTGAAAATTTATAATATACCAGATAGTCTTAATTTGTGTGTGCAATTTTAAAATTCAGTATAAAATTGAATTGTACTTGATAGTAAGGTGTTCAGTATATTGTTAGTGAAATTACTTGTTTCTTTCCTATATCCAAAGGAGAATAATAAAAATTCATTTTTTCAATATAACTACTTTTGATAAGTTTCTATTAAGTACAATTCAATTTTATACCCAACACCTTCTATTAAGTAAAATAAAATGTTATTTATAGTAGAAAATGTTTCATTATATTGATAATGAGATTATGTTTTCTATATGGAAAGGAGAATAACAAAAATACCATTTTTTTAAAAAAACCACTAATTTTTAAAGTACTATTTTTTGTTAATGAAATTATGTTTTCTGTACCATAACCTTTTTGGCTGTTGTATTTGTCTTCTCTTTCTACAGGTGACATCTTATTTCTGATTTTCCCGTTGCGATTACCGATTGTCTTTTTTTTCTTATATAAATTAATTTAAAACGTGTCTTTGATGGGTTCGATGGGAAGGTAATGGATGGTGCGGTGAAATCAGCGATTAGAAGACGAGTGGTTCATATGGCTCGAATTACTAGTTATTTGGGTTTGTGGGAAAAAATGGTCACATCACTTGGTTGTACTCCTAGCTACATCTCAATATATTTACCACTTGTATTTTATTCTAATTTTTCACCCCCAAAAAAATTGAGTTTTCTGAAATATATAATTCATTTGGTTTTAATGCCTTAAGTAGAATATATTATTGCAGAAATTGCCACGAATTGAAATGAGATGCATCAGAAATGATAAAGGGTTATGGTAAACACAAACACAACATTAAAACTCCCAAATTCTCAGTTACACATTTAAAAAGTTAAAATAAAATAAAATCTCAACTGTTTCCCTATGAGTGCGAATTTGACAGAATACGCAGATGGATCCATGTGAACCATCTTCCCCATGCTCTGCTCACGCTAGCCCGAAAGTCGACGGAAGGAAAATCCCTCGATTCTAAATTACCACTAGAGCTTGAATATGAAATATGGTTTACCCTTCCCCCTCGATCTCCGGTGTGCTTTTGCCTTGTGATCCTCGGTGCTCACCGAACTCACCGTATCTACGAGTCGACAACACTTGTACCGACAATGATGACGACGGCGACAATAGTTGACCTAATCCAAATGGTGGTTTCCCTTACTGGACCTGGCCCCTTAAGTTTTCACTCTCGGCCCATATCAAAATCTACTAAACCAGATGAGTTCTTATTCCCGGTTTGCTATGATCGATTGCCCCACACCGGTTTTTCCTTCTATAAGTCCGGGCCCATTAACGAAAGCTATCACCCAAATTCAATAAGCATATGGTACAAGTCCATCGCTCTCTCTTGTTTGTCAAACCAATCCAATATGGCGTTCCGATCTTCTGCGGGAGATGGATGTAGTTTCCATCTGAAGTTCGACTTGAACCCATGGTACGGGTCTTGGCATTATATCTCTGAAATCCTGATACCATACTATCCTCTCGGCAAGCTTTGTAAGGGTCTACTCCCGCTGAACCGATATCGACGATGTGACTTTGGACACCGAGTTTCTCTGCGCAGGTCCGAATTTCATAATCATTTATCAACCTCCATCATAACACCTCTTTACCCTAGGTTTGGTTGTGTTTCTGTTGCGTCGGGTTCAGCTGATGGTGTTGAAAAGCAACGACATTATGACCACACCTCCTCAGAGTGTTGGTTACCGACGCTTAATCAATCAGTCGCCTCTGTATCTCTGGAAAATCAAGTCTATATGTGTGAAAATCAGTCACGGTGGGCATCAAAGTTTCTTGTGCTGTGAACTGTTTGTATTGGTCGGGGTTCAGATTGTCTTATCCAGATTCGTGAATGACATTGCGATTTTAAACTCAACTTCTCTAGTTCCGGTTATAGCTGCTTGGTCAAGTCGAGGTTTCCTCGGTAGCAGTATGTTGTGTTCTTCAGATTGCTTTGAGATTTATCCTTGTCGAGGCTAGTCATTTAGCAATGTGTGGATGCCTTTATTACTGAGCTCTAATCTGGAATCTAATCCAACAAGCTGAGTGATTCTGAAGCTCCCACCCAGTGTCCCCAATTGTAACATGTCACCACACGATAGGCAGCTCGGGTCTGTTAACAAAACTCTGGGCCAAACCGGCTGCAAGCTTTGTGTGAAACTCCTTAACCTCCATGGCCATGAGCATCATGTGAGGGAGGACTCACCTGGTTTGCTACGGTTAGGCACCCAACTCTTGCGATCCCCGGTTGAAGCTCCTTCTACAACCAAGAGGTTCGATCTTAAAGTGCTAAAGGACGTTGCCCCCATTACTCTACCTCTCATGTTGGCTATGCACTCATTTAGTGTTACCCCTGTGGAACACTCTTTTCAAAGCTCGATTGCGTTTGTCGCTAGAGGCACTCATGATCACTTGTTGGTCAAGGATTTCGCGAAGCCTGCCTTCATGGTTGAATCCATCTTGGTTCCAATAGATTCTTCAAACATTGTAAAACTTTCAAGAGTGGAGCATCCATTTGAAGAACTCATGGAGCCTTATCTTTTCTCCCCTTTGATTATATTGTTGTTTGTTGTAAGAACCTACCTCTTTATGAGGCTTTGATTTGAATGAAATCTCACTTGTTTGACAAAAAAAAAGGTCCAACGAGTTCTTGGAAGGCGGATCGATCCATAGAATTTGACGACGACACAATTTCCCCCAACTCATCCATTGCTCGCCCGGATTGTACATGCTTTAATCGAATGAATAGGATACACGACGTTCGCGATCGTATCTGAACCTTGAGAAATAGACTTTGCTCCCCATCCATGGGAGAATAGTTCTCAACTCAGAGTTATGAAAACCGAAAAAGATTGTCAAGCTATCAAGTGTAGTCCTACTCACCTCCTCCCATCTCAAAGAGACTAATTTATCAACCATTGGCATTTCGTTCATGCAGGCAAACATTACAAAGAGCTCTCCTTCCTTCTCTTTCAAGTCAACTGTTTTTGCCTTCCGTCCATATTGCATTTTATGGTAGATATATGGGAGTTAATGTACACAAGGAGTCCACATACGGGAAGATGGGTGAAAGTTAGAGAAAACTCCTGGATAAAACATATATATATATATATATATATATATCTTGGATAAAAAATTATGACGTCAATAAACTTAAAAAGTAAATAGTATTTAAATAGTTTCACTACAAAAAAGGCGCTGGATAAATTCGGTATATTAACGTCAATTGATAAACCGACTTAAAATTTTCAATTAGGAAGGAATTTTGAGTCACTTAAGAAACTAATGCAGGGAGTAAAACGAATAAATCGAGAAGTCAAACTTTGATAGAAAAGCTTGAAGACTCGAGCTAAGATCTCGATGACTTGTGCAACAAGAAACGAGATTCGAAGACTTGTATGAAGAAGTGCAACCTGAATCCTTTTAGACAGAGAGTTTGGGAGTTTGAAGCATGTTATAGTATAGGCTGACATGGCAGCTAGTACAGATTTTAACAGAGTGGGTTTCCCTGCCATGGAGAGGAATCTAGATGACCAACTGATGGCTCTTTGCTTTATTCGGTCCACAATTTGGGTAAAAAGATCTCTTTTCCTACGTCCAAACAGTTTAGGCAGCCCCAAGTATTTACCTTGCCCACCTTCTTTATGGATAGCTAAGTCTCGAATTACTCTCTCTCTCTTATCACCCTATTTGTTTTTGCTGAAAAAGTAATGGCAGATTTGTCTCGATTGTCATGTTGTCCTGATGCTTCTTCGTACTTGCGCAGGATGCTCTTCAGTTTCATACAACTTTTCTGGACCGACTTACAAAAAAACATTGTGTCGTCTGCAAATAATAAGTGGTTCACGCAAGGACTTCTTTTTGCCACTTTGATACTCGGTAGACTTCCTTGTTCTTGTGCTCGATTGCAGAGGCCTGACAGTACTTCACTGCACAAAATAAAGATATAAGGGGATAGTGGGCCCCCTTGTCTAATGCCTTTCTATGGTGTAATCGTACCCAAAGCTTGGCCATTTATCAGGTATGAGTATGAAATTGTTGTTATGCATTGCATCAACCATTGGACCCATTGTCGATGAAAACCCATCCTTTCCAACACAAATTTTATGAAATCCCACTCCAATCGGTCATATGCTTTACTTATATATGTTTTAACCGCCATAAATACTCATTCTTTTGCATTTGATGTCTTCAAATAGTGTAGGGTTTCGTGAGTAATGAGCATGTTGTCTAATATAGCTCTTTGGGGAACAAATGTAGATTGGTTCTCCGATATACACATCGAAAGGATTGGTTGGAGTCTTTTGGTCAGTATATTGGATATAATTTTGTAGTACACTGAGCACAGAGAAATAGGTCTATAGTCAGACACTTTTTGGGGGACAATAATCTTCGGAATTTACCTGACATGGGTATGATTTATCTTCAGAGGTAAATTTCCGGAGATAAAGAAGGATTGGACTTCTGCAACCAGTTTCTCTCCCACTGTGCTCCAGTTTGATTGGAAGAAACTTGCTGAGAACCCATCCGGCCCATGCGCTTTATCAGGATGGATAGAGAAGCATTCTCTTTTGATTTCCTCTACCGATGGCAATTTGATAAATGATTCATTCATGTCCTGTGAGATGCAGGGAACTAGAGCCTCCTGGACCACAATCCTTCTATTTCCTTCTTGAGAGGTAAATATTTGATAAAAAATAGTCATTAATTACTGTGACAATCTCTTTTTTCTCATACACTGGATTTCCTGCTGCTGACTCCATCACATAAATATTATTTAGAGCCCTCCTGCTCTTTGTTGCTGCATGAAGCAGTGTTTTTATCCCCAAAGTTAGCCAGAGTTGTCTACTCCTTTGTTTCCAGAACGCCTCTTCATTTTGGTAAGCCTTCAATAGATTTCGATTGATTCTTTCCAGTTACGCTTGGTTTTCTTCATCTTTAGTCATGTTTTCCTCCAAGGCTTTTTGAAGAGAGATTATTTATTTTTGGCTGTTTTCATGATGGTATTTGCTCCAGGTGATGATTGCCCGTCTGCAGGCATCTCGTCTCTTCTCAACAGATGCATCCGGGATAGAGTTCCACGCCTCAAGGACCACTTTCCTCACTTCTTCATTTCCTTTTAAAGCTCTATCATAGCGGAATAAACCTCTTCTTTTTTTCCTAAAAGGTTCAAAAGATGTGACCAAAGGTCGGTGGTCTGAGCCTTCAAACCGTAAGTACTCACTTTTACCCGAGGGGAACTCCAAAATCTAATCACTGTTTGCCATAGCCCTATCCAAACGACACCGCACCAGATGAGAATGACGTGTCCCTCTCCAAGACAGGAAGTTTCCTGTGTGCTTTAAATCAAACAGGTCGCAAGTTGACATCAAAGTTCTCAGGTTTGTAAATGACCCTTCTGGTCTTGGTGGGCCACCTACTTTTTTAGAGTTATTTATGATTTCATTGAAGTCTCCTGTGATGAACCACAGACTGTCTCTAGATGCGCTAATATTCTGGATTTGGAGCCAAAAATCCTGCCTTTTTTTGCCATGTCTGGTTCTCCATATAGGAAGGTAGAGAAGAAGATTTTACCTTTTGTTTTTATTCTAGTGTCAATGTAGTTTGCACAAGAAGTAAGAATTTCGACTTCAATGTTTCCTTTCCAGAATAAAGCAAGTCCTCTCGCACTTGATTATGATGGAGGGACTGAGAAGTTTGAAGAGTAGTCCATCCAGTCCAGATGTTGGAGAATAAATTCAGAGGTATTCTTTGTCTCCATGAGGAATAAGATATCTGGGAAAATCTTTTTCTTGATTTCCCTTAAGCGCTGGCCTGTTATGGGATTCCTCAACCCACAACAGTTCCAGCTCAACACCCTTAAGGAAGAGGGGCTGACATATTCTGAAAATCCATCGTATTCTTCTTTCTTACAGGTATTAAGGAGATCTTTGAATCCATGGCCTTGCGCTGTTTTGCTCTACGGTTCCTGGCCAACAAGGTTTCCTCCTCATGTATCTCAGTATCTGCAGTTTTACTTCTATTTTGATTCGAGGACTCGCCTTTTGACCTTTGAGTTTGTCTAATCACATTGGTTTTCTTTGGGGAACTCTGCACTAGGTTCCGTTTTTGGCTTTTCATTCGTGGTAATTTTTGTACTGTTTTTGTTGATGGTTTTGCTAGTGGTGGTCTACCACGCCCCCTTGATGATTGCACGTTTGATGTTTGTCCAGCTGGAGGTATTCCTTCATTAATAGTCAAGCAGGTAACAAGTGTTCCGGATAACGGTCCATCCTCCACTGGTAGACTTTCTGAGGCCGTTACCACCGCATATTCAATAATTCTTGCGGCCATTTGACTCATTAAATTTCTAGCCTCACCCAGTATAACTCTCTGCCTCCTTGCAACACTCTCAGTCGGGTCCTCAGTGACTTATCTTAACTCACTAAGGACTTGATCCTTAGATGGTATATCAATCATGAACCGGATGGCAAGGACGGGTTTCTCGGTGGAGGAGGCACACTTACTTGTGCCGGTGGAGGCGTACTACCATGCTGGTTTGTTAGGATGAAGAAGAAGAACGATGAAGCGAGGAAAACGAAGGAGAAGGAACAGGAGAAGAAACATAATTTTTGGATTGGTTGATTGTCTTGGGCAACACAATAATTCAGAAATATTTTTATTTACCAATAAAAAAACAAATTCTATAATTTTAAAATATTACACAATAAGTATTTGTAAAATTTTGATTTTTTTATAGAGCATCTAATTAAACTATTTATAATTTTATAATTTATAACACATGAAATAAGATGTATACATGATTTCATAAATTCCTATAATGTATATAAGATTTATAAAAAAATAGTATCTTTTGTAGAACTTTTCTCTAGCGGTATATTTAGTGGTATCAAATCATATCATAAAACATAAAACCAATCTTAAACCTAAAATTCTTAAAAATATAAATCGTTTTGATTATTCGAATCTGAAACAAAATCGTACAAACTCACAAAGTAACATGCATTATATCGTGTTGATCATTTGCAGAAACGAATCTATGTTCCTAATTAGATTAAGATGAAGGTATTGAACTTGACATTTTAGAAGATTTTATGGTATTTTTAAAATCATTTGTTATTCAATTGATGATTTTCTAAAATTTTTTTAGAATTCTATGTTATTCAACTTGAAATTTGTGGTAAACCATTTAAAACAATTTACAATCTCACCAAATCACCAAGCTAATTTTCTTTTTCTTAAAATTAAAAAATAAACAATTTCATCAAATAATCTAAAAATTCACTCAAATCTCTCAAAAATCTAAAATTTTCAAAATCTCATATCTCTAAAAGAATTGCTAGTGGGGTGAATGTTATATTTTTGTTATTCAGTGACTGTGTAAGTATATAAAAAACGTTTGAAATAAGTTGATATCACATGTTACATGACATTTTCAAAGTCTCACATATATGATAAATTATTTGAAACAATTGTATTTTTTATATATATATAGAAATTTTTGTTAGAACCAAAATGAGATTTAATCTAACTTTTAGTATGGTAGCCAAACTAAAACTAAATTAATCAACATATGTTTGGAAACTAACTCAAGTTGTTCAAATCTAATCTACACACCTTAAATCTTGTTAAATGGTTTAACATTATAAGGAGATGTGATATAATATACATTTAATTAAATGCATTTTTTTCCAAGTTGGTTTATGGAAATGATATATGCCAAAACTTTAAATTGAAATATGAAGAAGGCTCCACTACTAATTTTAAATTGAAGTTGTGCGAAAACAAATGAAATAACACTATGATTTAACCCGCGGTACACCGCAGGACAATATTTTAATTTTAAAAATTTAAAATTTGTATTGTATTTATTTGTTATTTTATTATTGTTTTATTAATTTAAAAAATATAAATTTTTACAGGTATTTGATATAAGTATTCAAAGTATAGGATTTTTGTAGTGTTTTCAAGGTTTTAATCCGTGTGGTATATGTATAGTCTAGTAATACATTTATGTCCTGGTACACATCTAAAAATGTTTTAAAAAAAACAATTCCACTTAACTCCCTATATAGGATTAATGCCAACCCGTCTCACCAAAATCAAAATAAATTTTTGCGTAAAAAAAATAATCAAAATAAGTTTTTTTATCAAGTTTAATTATGTTAATTGTTTTACCAAATTAGCATACTTATATAGTTTATAATTTTTCCATGTCAATATATATAGTTTATGATAATTAATAGACTTTTAATTTTTTTGGTAATTCCTCAAAAAAGAAAAAATAAACCAAATAATATGGGGGTTTTCAACATATTTAATGTGACATTTTATAATTGGATTTTCGGTTTAGGAAATTTATTAATGTTAATATAATTATGGATATTGTAAACTTTTGTTATGGAAAATCTGTTGTATATCATTTAAATTTGAGAGATTCTAGCATCCATAAAAATAATTTTGGAGATTTAATGGGTTAAAACTTTAATAGGTAGAGTTGTTTTTGGAAAAATCGGAATGTATAGATGTTGGTAAGATTTTATGGCAATAAATGTAACAAATGTTGGTCAATTTAAGAAAGTTTAGTATTTGAGTTTCTCTGCAATGTTATTTATGAAATTGTTTTAGGGATTAATATTGTAAAAAAAAAAAAATTAAATAATTAAAACTTAAAAGGCATAAACCAAAATGTACTTCAAAAATGTTAATATAGATTTTGTCTAGATAACTAAACATTTGCTTAAGACTAACACGTTATGAAATGTATGTGTACTATGTAGAAAAACACATAAAGAGATCTGGACTTTGCAATAAAAGAGGTGGTTTTCTTTAAATTAAGACCTCAAACACATCAATCTAATAATAAGAGGATATTCGACATTATGCACCATTTAAATTCTCTGAAAAGATTAAAATTCTTTCTTACATATTAAAGCTTTCTCAAAACTATAGATTTTTTTTTACAATATTTTACATGTTTCACAACTCAATTAGATGAAAGAGGGATACATGTCTAGATAAGCTCGATTAATTAAAAAAAAAGAAGTTAAATGGTGATTAAAAATGACAAAAAAAAAGCCAATAAAACAAACATTTAAACTGAAAGTGTTAGACTCTTCTTTTGTGAATAGGGAGGGAGTCTCTAAATCATACTAGAAGATTATCCAAATAGATTTAAGGAGTAGATAGTAAAGTTAATTGATTTTATGTAACCAATGCCTTTAATATCAAATAGCTGGAGTAGCTCAGTTGGTTAGAGCGTGTGGCTGTTAACCACAAGGTCAGAGGTTCAACCCCTCTCTCTAGCGGTAATCTTAATTATACTTCTTTTTCCCCCATGGCCAGCCACAACGGAACATTCTCGACAGACCAAAATAAAAAAAATTCGAAATTTCGAGAACTCTCTCGTTCCTTCTTCTTCTTCCTCCTCTCTTTTTAAAAATTTTCACCGTTGTCACAAAATCTCCAAAATGCAAACAAACAATTCAATCAACCAAACTTTCATAAGACCTAAACCCAATTCAATTCAATTCAATGGCGGAAGAAGCGAAATCCAAAGGCAACGCCGCCTTCTCCTCCGGCGATTACGCCACCGCGATCACCCACTTCACAGAAGCGATCAATCTCGCTCCGGCCAATCACGTCCTCTACTCGAACCGATCCGCTTCCTACGCTTCTCTCCACCGTTACGAAGAAGCTTTATCAGACGCGAAGAAGACTGTAGAGCTTAAACCCGATTGGTCTAAAGGTTACAGCAGATTAGGCGCTGCGTATATCGGATTGTCTCAGTTTAACGAAGCGGCTGATGCGTATAAGAAAGGTTTAGAGATTGATCCGAGTAACGAAGCGCTTAAATCGGGTTTAGCTGATGCGACGAGGTCACGAGGAGGTGCGAAGTCGAATCCTTTTGTTGATGCGTTTCAAGGACCGGAGATGTGGGCGAAACTGACGGCGGATCCTGGGACTAGGGTTTATTTGCAGCAGCCTGATTTTGTCAAGACGATGCAGGAGATTCAGAAGAACCCTAATAATCTTAATTTGTATATGAAGGATAAGAGGGTTATGCAGGCTTTAGGGGTTTTGTTGAATGTTAAGATGAGTGGTTCGAGTGGTGATGATACTGAGATGAAGGAGGCTGATGATTTGAGGAAAGAGCCTGAACAGGAGGCGGAGAAGGAACCGGAAGCTATGGAGGAGTTGAGTGAGGAAGAGAGGGAGAAGAAGGAGAGGAAGGAGAAGGCGTTGAAGGAGAAAGAAGAAGGGAATGCTGCTTACAAGAAGAAGGATTTTGAGAGAGCTATTGAATGTTATACTAAGGCGATGGAGCTTGATGATGAGGATATTTCGTATTTGACGAATCGTGCTGCTGTTTATCTTGAGATGGGAAAGGTATTGGTTTCGAGTTCCTTTGTTTTCTTGTATGTAATGCTTAGTTTTGTGTTTTTTTGGTGATTGAGTGGACTTCTGGATAATTCCTAGACTTGGCTTAAAAGTTAGAACCTTTAGGGGTTTTTGATTAAGGAGGAGATCTAGGGTTGATTAAGTAGCTTGTTTGTGTGGTATAGCTTGTCACTAGTTAGTACATTTGTGATGATCGTAATGGACTCGAGAGTTCACTTGTTCTGAAAGTCGTATACTTGGCTACTGGTTACCTTTAGATGAGGTAGGAAACTAGGAATTTAACTTTCATGTCATCGTGATTGCTTTTGATAACTTTGATTTGCTTCTTGGTGTTGGAGATATGAGTTTGTTTACTTGTTCTGAAGTAAGGGCTATATTAATCTTACTTGAATAAGTCAATGTCTAAGTCACATCCATTGGTCTATGTGTTCTTGCATTAGTCTAGTTTGATCAACGGTAGGTTTATCTGGGTCATACATGAATATTGTGATGTTTTATTACCTTTCTCAAATGTGAATTTCTTTACATGGGTATCAGTACAATGAGTGCATTGGGGACTGTGACAAGGCTGTTGAAAGAGGCAGAGAGCTTCGTTCTGACTTTAAGATGATAGCTAGAGCTCTAACTAGGAAAGGATCTGCACTGGTGAAAATGGCGAAATGCTCAAAAGACTTTGAACCTGCGATCGAGACTTTTCAGAAAGCTCTAACAGAGCATCGTAATCCGGATACCTTGAAGAAACTTAACGATGCTGAGAAAGCCAAGAAGGAGCTGGAGCAGCAGGAGTACTTTGATCCTAAGATAGCAGAAGAAGAGCGTGAGAAAGGTACTGACTTATCCTATTCTACTATCTCTCTCAACGCGTTATAATATAATTGTTGATTTGATATAACTGTTTTGTATTTGACGTTCCTCCGCCGAATTCAATTTTGATGCAGGTAATGGATTCTTTAAAGAGCAGAAGTATCCAGAGGCAGTGAAGCATTATTCAGAAGCAATTAAAAGAAACCCGAACGACGTGAGGGTAAGAGCATGTTGCATGTTGTGCTAAGCACATAATTCCAGAAAATATGGACTCTAAAGT
>NC_025692.1:19235684-19246403 GCF_000633955.1 Camelina sativa | reverse complement strand
ATGCAGGTAATGGATTCTTTAAAGAGCAGAAGTATCCAGAGGCAGTGAAGCATTATTCAGAAGCAATTAAAAGAAACCCGAACGACGTGAGGGTAAGAGCATGTTGCATGTTGTGCTAAGCACATAATTCCAGAAAATATGGACTCTAAAGTAAATATTTTTTCGGTCTTTAGGCATACAGCAACAGAGCTGCTTGTTACACAAAGCTAGGAGCATTACCAGAAGGACTCAAAGATGCTGAAAAATGCATTGAGCTAGACCCGAGTTTCACCAAAGGATACAACAGGAAAGGAGCTATTCAGTTTTTCATGAAGGAATATGACAAAGCCATGGAGACATATCAAGAAGGTCTGAAACATGATGCTAAGAACCAAGAGTTGCTTGATGGTGTTAAAAGGTTTGCGAGTGTTGCACTCACTCTCTGTTGTTAAAAGCTTACGGAGATCGGACTAATAAGTAGTGTTGTTTGCTATGGTTTCTGTCAGGTGTGTGGAACAGATAAACAAAGCAAACCGCGGTGATCTGACACCAGATGAATTGAAGGAGAGACAAGCCAAGGCAATGCAAGATCCAGAAGTACAGAACATATTGTCGGATCCAGTGATGAGACAGGTATAAACAAAGATGAAAATTGTGTCCTTTCTTACTCACAGGATGTGTCTATCCTCGACTTGTTTGATGATGTTGCTTCCATGAATTTTGCAGGTATTGGTGGATTTCCAAGAGAATCCGAAAGCTGCACAGGAACATATGAAGATTCCAATGGTAATGAACAAGATTCAGAAGCTGGTTAGCGCTGGTATTGTTCAGGTCCGGTAAATTGGTAAACCGGAGTCGTATGTTTGGTTTGGGTCATGCTTTGGTCAGTTCTTGTGTCCTGATGTTGTATGGTTACTTTTTAGGATTTCCAAGAGAATCTTCTTACCTTGTGTTAAAGGAAATTTATTGTTAAAGTTTATGTTAACTCATGTGCCCCTTTAATCTATAAAGTCAATTAGACAGGCCTCAGGTGCATTGCACGTTATAGTGATCACCAGACCACTTTAGATCTTTTAAGTTAAAAGAACAAACAAATCAGAACACTTATTTCGATTTGACTTGGTTTGGTTTTGTCATCTCTATTGTGGAGCATCTGTTAAACGTAAACCGATGTTAAGTGTATCATGGTTTAGAATTTGGTGAAAAAGAAAGAGATTTATATATCGTAATAGCATGTTTTGAAAATGTGGCAGAAAAAAACCTAATTTGTTACCTCCATGATTGTACCTAATTTTGTTTATTCTTTTCCAAAAGCTAAAACAAATCCGAAGGGTTTATTTAATAAACTAAAAGAGAGCACTAGGGAGCGTACACATACGTGGAAAGACGTAAAAAGCACTGTCATGACCCAAATCTTTTAAAATGCTCAATTTTTAAATGTGTGTAAGAGAAAATGGATGTATGTGATGAAAGATACCTTATTTGTTTGTAGGAAACATTAGTGGTTTCATTCGACTGGCTCAAAATGGTAAAGATTATTGTATGAACAATTACAATAGTATGTTGAATATATAATTCCTTCGAATATATGTTCATTTGAAGTGTTTTCGGGACCAGTATATAAATGTATAATTAAGGAGGACCGATATAAAGAAATAATAATCATACATTCAACTTGAGGCATTAAAACCAAATGAATGATATACTTCAGAAATCTCAATTTAAATTTTTTTTTTATGAAAAATTAGAATAAAATACAAGTCGTAAATATATTGAGATGTGGCTAGGAGTACAACCAAATAATGTGACAATTTTTTCCCCACAAACCCAAATCACATTTTTTTGTTATCTTTACTCAAGTCAAGACTATCACAAAAACAACAAAAATTCCCAAGACTACACATATCACCAAAAAAAATTAAGTGGAGGAAGAAGAATACAACGACACTAGGAAGAAAACAGAAAGATATGACAAAACCTAATTAAAGACAGAATATTAATTTATTAGACGAATCTATCTATGACTTCTGCCGAGCCGCAAACCGGTTTACAAGAGCCAAGGCATTACTAGTAACTCGAACCACATGAACCACTCGTCTTCTAATCGCTGATTTCACCGCACCATCCATAACCTCCCCATCGAACCCATCAAGACACGTTGTCTCATCCGTTAAGGCAGCACTAACCCAAGTCTGAACGTTACTTAGCCGCCACAAGAACTCGTCCCGACCACGACCGGATCGACCCACTTGCTTCAACTCCCTCATCGACTGAACCAACATCCCTAAGCCGTCTCCAAGATTCTCAACACAATCCTTCACGGCTAAGTACTCTCTCCTTTTGATTCTCCTGGCCTTAGTTAGCTTCGATACGTAGATCGTCGTGGACTGGACACGGACTAGAGTAACCGCTAAAGCGGTTTGAGCTAACCGTTTTTCGTTGCGGCGGATTTTGTTGGCGAAGGCGGCGAGGCATTTGACGCAGAGGGTTTGGTAACGAGTGACGTGGCATGAGGATACAATGAAGTTGATGTTGTTGCTAGGGTTTGGTGATGATGGAGGTTTGGCTATGGCGGATATGGAGAGTAGTGGAAGAAAAAGTAGAACGCAATAGCAGAGATGGGTTACCTTTAGTTCCATTGGTGTGTGGAGGTTATGTGTGTACGTGAGTGTTATATATATATATTTAGACGAGCAATATGTATTGTACTTTCCCTAGAGATATTGTTTACAAAGGACCACCTCTTTTAATGTTTTTTTAATACGAATTCACATAGATTATAATTTATTTATTTAAAAAAAAAATTAATATGAAGTTTCGTTTGTTTCTACTGCTTCAATTTAACCTTTTCAGAAAACGATAAATAAAAATAGTGTTACTAACAAATTAAATTAGAGATTCATGATGTTGTATACAAAGATAATTAATTTGTATTAGGCGATCGACCACCGGTGCTTTATCCGATTTCATTTGTAGATAATTAATTTGTATTAGGCGATCGACCACCGGTGCTTTATCCGATTTCATTTGTTTTCCTCATTTAGATTTATAATGTGGAAGGTGTATCTAGATTGGGGAGGAAATCTTATTATATTTAGTACACTATAAATTCACTAGTAGAAACCACTTTTATAATTTTCCCATATATACTTTAAGTTTGGGAGGAACATGCTGTAATATATAGTACAAATTAGCTAGTGTCTGTCTTTCTACCATATAAATATGTAAAAGGGGATATGGTGGTCACATGTCTTCTTTATTTAGCTTTTGCATGTTTTACCATCTTTACATATTTTATTATATCAGATTTATTAATTGACAAATTCTCTGGTGGTGTTTCCCAGATTTACTTTTAAAGTTAATACTTCCATAGTTTAAAATGCTATCTATGTCAAATTGTCCAAGTAATATATTTAGGTACTAAGGAAAATACTTGTAAGATTTGGAAGATTTAGAATTGATAATACAATTAGTCTAACCTTAACCTTATGAAAAAATAAAATCAAATTTTAAAGAACTTCAACTTCAAACATCAAAAAATATAATTCCAATATACTTAAATACTAATTTTAAAAAACTTCAAATTCTGACGTCAAAAAGTATTTTTGAACATACTTAAATAATAATTCTGTGTTTTGTTTTTAAGAATGCTTATCAGTTCAGATTCATAATAATATATATTCACTATGCTAATTCGAAACATGGAAGAATAGTTAAATTTATTAAGTTTGCAATCAAATTACATTCCCTTATTCTTCATGATGTTTACTATAGTGCAACGACATATAAATTTCATACACAAATCTCTATTTCTTCTAATGAGCGTTGCAACGCTGATACAAATCTATGGCTTGCAAAGTTGTCTCTCTCAACAATCGGCAATCACAAAGGGAGAATCAGAAATAGTTCGATGTCAACTGTAGAAAGAGTAAACATATACAACAGCCGAAACAGTTCTGGTAAACACAAACAAACACAACAGTGAAACTCCCAAATTCTCAGTTACACATTAGCACAATAAACAAAAAAGAAAAATACCTTATCAATTGTTATCCAAAGAGCTTAACATAAGGTCCAATGAATTCTTGGGAGGCGGATCGATCCACATGATTTGACGACGACACAGTTCCATACAACTCTGCAATTCATTGCCCGGATTGTTCATGCTTTCATCGAATGAATACGAAACACAACGTTGGCCATCGTATCCCAACCTTGAGAAATATACTTTTCTCCTCATCGATGGGAGATTAGTTCTCAACTCAGAGTTATGAAAACCAAAAAACATCGTTAAGCCATGAAGTGTAGTCTTCCTCACCTCCTCCCAACTCAAAGAGACTAATTTATAAACCATTGGCATCTCGTTCATGCATGCAAACATTACAAAGAGCTCTCCTTCTTTCTCTGCCAAGGCAACTGTTTTCGTCTTCCGTCCATATCGCTCTCTATCGTAAATATACGGGCAATTGAGTTTACGAACATAAAAAGGACTCCACTTACCGGAAGATGGGTGAAAGTTAAACAAAACTCCTGCTGTGTTGAAGCAATAGAATCGATCCTTGTGGTAGACAAGGTTGCTCTGCCCATATATCAGTGTTCCATAACAAGGGAATGTACGAGCAACCCACTTAACATCTCCAGGATGGCAAGTGTTGATCTTGACAGAGTTTTCTAAGAACCTTATCGCTACCACCACACAGTTATCTGATGTAGGAGGACAAGAGAGCAATCTTATCAAAAGCCAGCTCACACTCTGGCAAGGTTATGACCTCCCGTGAAAACAGATTGAAGAAGAACACGTCTTTCGATCCTTGTTTATCCATAACCATAAGTAACCAGCCATCTCTCGAGTAATACACAGTGGACTCAGATAACTCTGGCAAACTCAAAGTGTACAAATTCCACTGTAATGGATCGCGGAGGTCAACCAACTTGCCACGGTTACGAAAGCATAGAAGCCAAGGATGTTTTTGCACTACACGGAAAGGTACAGCAGCTTCACACCATGACTTACAAACAGCAGATGCACGAATGTTGTCTTCTAAAATAAGACGAGACATTATTATATCTAGGAGTTCTGATGGAAGGTCCGCAAAACTAGGATTCTGGGACTTAGATCTACAAAACAATTAATCAGTTTCATATTAGGCATATATGGTGGTGTCTTTAATCTCAAGAACTGATACAACCAACACAATAAATAAACATCAACCACACAAAATGATCCCCAAAATATCTCGGATTCAACAAAATCTCATCACTATCGAACTTCTCAAATCCGTGAATTATATAAATTTGGTAAAATCCAGAAAAGAATACAAAACCCGTATTGAAGCGGTCGTGCTTAGAAATTTTGATTTATTTCTTTTTTTGCTCTATATACTATATTGAATAAAATATAATATTTGTGATTTCTTAGATTTTAATAAGATGTCACTGCGTCGATGTGTAGTGCAAAATTGTTTTTAATAAGTTAGATATAATATTATATATATTTAGGCAATATTGTATCTTAGTTTTAAAATATATATGTCATTATTAAACGATTTAGGGATGAATATATTTAATCTTAGTTTTATAATTGTTCTATATATTTTGTTATTATTTTCTATGATTTCTGAAATAATAAATGAAAACTGTTAAATAATTTCATTAAATAATTTTGAAAATATTGTTTATTATTTTATAAATTATTATAAGCTTTTCTTTTACTAGTTATTAAATTAAGTAAAATGTAATGATATTTTTTTTTAATATGTCACGTGATAGTAGGGTTAAACTTCTGACAACATTGTTTAAATAAGTATAGAAATAACACTGGTCTCTCGTACATAATTATAATTTCACCGTCCATTGAAGTTATAGTGGTGCATTTTTTTTTTTTCTGGATTAGAGATCACAAAAGAATAAGAAGACAACACTTTTGATGGACAAAACGGAAATTGAATGGGATTGCTAAGAAAGACTGAAACTAGAGATTTTCAACTTTCTTTGCGATCCCAGTCAAGTGCCGGTCAATTCATTTGAGACGATGCCTTCTTCTTTTATTGTTATCTCTAACCTGGAAAGAAATGTAATATCAACACTTGAACTGGGTGGTGGAACTATGGCGAAGAATAAGAGACTCATGCTACTGAAAATCTAAAACCGAAAACTTGTAAACTATAATTTCATGCAAAATCAGTAAAACTAATAAAGGCATGATACAATTGGATGGTTTGCGCGCCAAATTTTGTTTAACAAACTAATCTCCTATGGTCCTATGGATAGATTACGAGTGAAAATTCGTTGACAGGATTCTTAATTACCAAAAGAAATCACTTTAAAACAAAGTTCAGGTTTCCACAAAAATTGGTTGCTAGATCTTTAAGATGAAACAAATTCATCGAAAGATGAAATCTAAAGCATCTTCAAACAAAAAAATGCAATATAATCAAATTATTTATTAAAAAAAAAAGAAAAAAAAATCATCGAAAATCCTTATACCAAACACCACCAATCAGCAATATGTAAAATTCACTATTCAAAAAACATTTCATACCATTAATCAAAGTAGGGTGGTCTCTTTTCTTCAAACAAATGATATAATTTATACTACATTAAGACCCGTGCTAGAGCACGAATTGAAATTTATTTTATTTATATTGTAATTTTTATATAAAATATAATTTATGTGATTGTTTTAAAAAGTTTTTTCGGATAAAACATTATGTAATAAAATCATATGATAAATATGATGGTTTGAACTAAAGCTTGAATATTCTATAGATTGAACAATTTATATTTGTTTTTAAAAATTCAAATTATGGTATATCCGGACATAAAAATATTTTTTAATTATAATAAATAATATGATAATTTATTTGTTTTACAAAATAGACTCATATATAAAAATGAGAGGTGAAGTATAATGATAATTAACAAATTAATATGTTAAGTTAGATATCAAAATATTATAATATGGATGAATAATTTAATAAAAAAATTAATATGGTAAGTTAGATAATATCAAATGATTCTTTAGAATATTCTCTTTAAATTTTTTGAAATAAATTAAAATTGTCTCACTATTTAACTTGTAACCAATTAATCTATCAATTAATCTATAACCTATTTGTAATCAACTTATTAAAATTATATAGTCTACAAAACAATATTGTGTAAATTATATAGTATACAAAACAATGTTGTGTTTCTATATTCAAAACAATGTTGTGTAAATTATATAGTATACAAAATTATATACTTCCGTTTTATTATAAAGGAGATAACATTGAAACCATGGAATGATGAACATGTGGCAAGGATTTTTATGTACATATGACTTTTATGGTAGCATTGCTTTCTATATTCAAAAGTTCATTTAATTAGTCATACTTTCCTTGGTTATATATTATACAGACATCTCAACTTAATCAATATTAGTAAACAAATCCTTATGGATACCTACATGATAATCAATATCAGTAGGATTTGGATGCGCCTTTCAAAATCGGTCCATTAGAAAAGACTATTTTGAAAGATAATGGGCTAGTCTTTTTGGTTGGTTGAAAATTATTAAATATGTGAAAATATGATTTTTTTTTTTAAAAAAATTATGAAAATTTAATTGATTGATATACTATTAATTATTATAGAAAGTTTAGTTTCTAAAGTTACTATGTCACACGACTATAATACATGTTAATTCTATCGAAAATAGATTCCATCGCCTCGACTTTTTGGCTAGTTTTTTACTTCGTTATGTTTTTCAATTAGTGGTGTACACCATCCGGTGGGAAAGAAATGGACGGCAAAATGGTCAACATCCTAACTCATCTGGGCAGTTAATCAAGTGGATTGATCGCAACGGGATCAGATTCTGGCTATTCAATGACAAGGGGATCAGCGCTTATGCAACGGTCTTCAGTTTTGGTTTCAAACACGAATATAAGTTTTGGGGTTCCCCTTAATATAGTCTAAATTTCCAAACACATTTCAACTTTCCGCTGCACTAGTTGTACAAACGCTATTTTTTCTTTGAATATAATTTAACATTAAATTAAAAAAAAAAAAAAAAGATTCCATCACATGAATATTTTTTTAAAGAAACTCTAATATATATTATACGCGGGTTTATAATATAAATTTTTAACCTATATATAAAAAAGTATCAATAATAAGATAATATGTCAAAAACTAAAAAATATTTCTTTTGTTTTCTTATTATTTATTAATTAATTTTCAGTTAATTTTTATATTTTTTCAAATGTGTAGGTTTTCTTACTCCTATGTGAGTGTGATAAAAAAAAATTTAATATCGAATAACTCAACAGTTTAGTAATAAATAACTCCTATTATCCTCTAACGTTTTTATAACAGCACTATAACCGAAAAAAGATGTGAGAAAACAATTTTCAGTACCTCATACAAGACCTCTTTGCCAATGATTATTGAAATTAATCGTCATCAAAACGTCCATCATCTAACAACAAACTCTTCGGTTGTAACCCTTAACCTGAACAATGTATAGATTAACACTCGAGTTTGAAGAAGTTGATCCTTTATACATGATTTAGACAAATCTTAGTCAATGAACTACCATCCAAATGATGTTACTACCCAGAAGACATAGCACAGAGAAGAAGCGTGTCCATCAAAGCCAACACTGGTCGATAAAAGCATCATCCAAAACCTGAAATAACAGAGACAAGTAGGATTAATAGATGTAGCATTAGAAATACAAAACAGAGAAGAGAGAGGAAAGAGACGAGTTAGTAACCTGATGCTTTTCTTCTTATAGAACCTCAAATATCTATAATAAAAGACACGGTTTTAGGCTAAAAGCCTAGATGCTATGTCACTAGGAAGATGAGCAACATTAAGTCCAAAACTCATCAAGGGGGAAAAAGAGAAGATGTATCACAGGATATATGAAGAAACCTTACCTAAACAAATGACAGACGAGATGATAAGATTCAGCAGAGCAATCCCAGTGCCTTGAGTCAATGCGACGATCTGCATGAAACATAGCAGACATTTTTGACAAGTAAATAACCAAAGTGAATATCCAGAAACAAATAATAGAGATGCGTTTGGATGTGAGGTAACTTGAAAGTTAAAATCAGAAATCATACGCACTCCCACAATGTGTTCTCTTGGAACCTCCCACATTGTACGTAATCCCGGTTCCTCGACGATCTGCATCAAAGAGAGAAAGAGAGAGAGAGAGAGAGAGAGAGAGAGAGAGAGAGAGAGAGAGAGAGATGTTTTCACCTGAAAAATCAAATTAAAAAGATAAAATTATGTTAGACAAGTAACTGCTGGCACAGTCCTTAACTCAAAATTCAGTAAAAAAATTGAAGAGATAGCTCACATATACCAAACAGAGATGATTTGGGTCCCTGATGGCACATCCCTGACGATTAGTAGAGAGATGCATTTAGAGCAAGGAACCCATGAGAACGCCTGAGGAAGATCAGTCAAAGCCATCATTGATTGATAAAAGCATCATCCAAAACCTGAAATAACAAAATCGGCAAGTAATAACATGTTATTAGAAAGGAGAAAAGAAAACAGAACCAAAGTGAATATTCAGAAACAAATAATAGAGATACGTGTAGAGCAAACCGTCTAAGGAGGTGTGAATATTCAGAAGAGAGGAGCGGCGATGATTCGCTTCCAAAACACAACCTGCAAGACGAATAAACTTACTTACCAAAACCAAAATAAAATAACAAACAGAGGGAGCGAGAGGTTAAAAAAATCGTAGCAATTGAGATAGAGAGACCAAACCCTGGATGAATTCACAACTCTAAGTAGTAAGATGATCGGTTGGTTTAAAACCAAAATCAGAGACAGTGTCAAGGGGTTTAGAAGAAACCCATTTCCGACTCATCTCTTCTCTCAATTCAACCGATTGAGACTTGAGACAAAAATTCACCAATTTTTGGATCGGCTCGTGAGAAATGAAAGATAGAGGAAGAAAAAAACTTCCGTCGAAATGGTTTTTTTTTCTTTTGTTAATTTCACCAACGAATGACAGACCGACGCATATAAGATACTAAACGATTCTAAATATGGTTTGAGCTAACCGTTTTTCGTTGCCGCGGATTTTGTTGGAGCGAAGGCGGCAAGGCATTTGATACAGAGGGTTTGGTAACGAGTGACGTGGCATGAGGATACAATGAAGCTGATGTTGTTGCTAGGGTTTGGGTATGAGAGAGGTTTGGCTATGGCGGATATGGAGAGTAGTGGAAGAAAAAATAGAAGGCAATAGCAAAGATGGGTTAACTTTAGGTCCATTGGTGTGTGGAGGTTATGTGTGTACGTGAGTGTTTTATATATTTAGAAGAGCATGCATGTATTGTACTTTCCCTAGAGATATTGTTTTCAAAGGACCATCTCTACTATTATTATTATTATTATTATTTAAAACGGATTCACATAGATTATTAATTTAATTTTTAGAAATTGATATGAATTTTCGTTTGTTTTCGCTGCTTCAATTTTACATTTAAAAAAAACTATAAATAAAAGTAATGTAAACTTCCTCTAATTAGGGATTCATGATGTTGTATACAAAGATAATTAATTAATTTATATTAGGGCGATCACAGGTGCTTATCCGTTTTCATTTTTTTTCTCATTTAGATTTTATAATGTGGAAGGTGTATCTAGATTTGGGAGGAAGTATTACTGTATATATATAGTACACTATAAATTCACTACTAGAAACATATTGTATGTAGTACAAATTAC
>NC_025692.1:19217982-19234403 GCF_000633955.1 Camelina sativa | reverse complement strand
GGGGGGGGATATGGTGGTCACTTGTCTTATGTATTAGCTATCTTTTGCATCTTTTACCATCTTTTCATATTTTCTTATATATATCTGTTTTTTTTTTGTGCAAAGATTTTCTTATATCTGTTTATATCAGATTTATTATTTGACAAAAACTCTGGTGGTGTTTGAGATTTACTTTTGAAGTTAATATTTCCAGAGTTTAAAATGCTATTTATGTCAAGCTTGTCCAAGGCAACTAATATAGTTAGGTACTAAGGAAAATTTGTAAGATTTGGAAGATTTAGAATTGAAAACACAATTAATTAGTCCAACCTTAACCTTCATTGAAAAAATAAAATCAAATGTTAAAGAACCTCAACTTCTAACATCAATAATATAATTGCAATATACTTAAATACTAATTTTAAAGAACTTCAACTTCTAACATCAAAAAGTTTTTTAAAAAATTCTTATTATTTTTTTAAAGTAATTTTGTGTTTTATTTTAAGGAATGCTTATCAGTTTCAGGTTCATAATGATATATATTCACTAAACTAATTGAAAACATGGAAGTAAATTAAAAGGTTAATATATTTTCTTTCAAATTACATTTATTATGTTGCAATCAAAATTGCATTGTCTTATTCTTCATGAAATTTAATTTACTGATACAAATCTGTGGCTTGCAACGAAAAGCTGATACAAATCTACGGCTTGCAAAGTTATCTCTCTAAACAACCGGCAATCGCAAAGGGAGAATCAGAAATAGTTCAATGTCAACAGTAGAAAGAGAAGACATATACAACAGCAGAACAATTCTGGTAAACACAACCACAACATACAACAGTGAAACTCTCAAATCCCCAGTTACACATTAACACAATAAAAACAAAACAAAAAAACCTTCTCAACTGTTATGCAAAGAGCTAACGGACATGAGGTCCAACAAATTCTTGTGAGGCGGATCGATCCATAGGATTTGACGATGACACAGTTGCACCCTACTATGCCATTCCTTGCCCGAATTGTACAGGTTTTCATTGAATGAGTAGGATATACAAGGTTCGCGATCGCGTCCGAACCTTGAGAAATAGGCTTTGCTCCTCATCCGTGGGAGATTAGTTCTCAACTCAGAGTTACAAAAACCGAAAAAGATCGTCAAGCTATCAAGTGTAGTCCTACTCACCTCCTCCCACCTCAAAGAGACTAGTTTATAAACCATCGGCATCTCGTTCATGCATACAAACATTACATAGAGCTCTCCTTCCTTCTCTGCCAAGGCAACTGTTTTCGCCTTCCGTCCATATTGCACTCTATCGTAGAAATACGGGCATGAGAGTTTATGTACACAGAAAGAAGTCCACATACCCTAAGATGGGTGAAAGTTAAACAAAACTCCTGCTGCATTGATGCAATAGAATCGATCATTGTGGTAGACAAGGTTGCTCTGCCTATACATCCGCATTCCATAATCGAATTTAGCATTAACCCACTTAGCATCTCCTGGATGGCAAGTGTTGATCTTGACAGAGTTTTCTGAAAACCTTATCGCTACCAACACACAGTTATCTGATGTAGGAGGACAAGAGAACGCAATCTTAGAAAAATTCAGCTCACACTCTGGCAAGGTTATGACCTCCCGAGAATACAGATTGAAGAAGAACACCTATTTCGTTCCAGTTTTATCCATAAGTAACCATCCATCTCTCGAGTAACCCATAGTGGAGTTATCTAACTCTGGCAGACTCAAAGTGTACAAATTCCATTGTAATGGATCGCGGAGTTCAACCAACTTGCCACGTTTGCGAAAGCCCATAAGCCAAGGATGCTTTTCCACTAAACGGACAGGTACAACAGCTTCACACCATGACTTACAAACCGCAGATGCACGGATGTTGTCTTCTAAGAAAAGATGAGACATTATTATACTTAGGAGTTCTGATGGAAGGTCAGCAAAACTCGGATTCATGGCCTTCTTGCTCGGAGATTTTGATCTACAAAACAAATTAATCAGCTTCAAATTAGGCATATATGGCCGTGTCTTTTATTTCAAGAACTGATCCTACCAACACAATAAATAAAATATTAATAAAAAAATCCCCGAAATGTTTCCGATCCAACAAAATCTATTAATATCATAGAAACGTTTATACTAAGATTCATTTCAGATTCGATTTAATTTTCCGCTGATAAGAGCAAAAACACTATCGAACTTCTCAAATCAATAAGAGAACGAGAGAGAGAAACACACCCTATACGTGAGACGGTGGCAGGAGACATCGATGAAGGTGATGCCATTTTCGTAGCTACATTTTCGGAGACGGCGATGGACTTTGACGGGACAACGACACTGGCAGCATCCTTAAGACCTTAAATTAGGGTTTGTTGTCTCTCAGTTTTAACACTCGTACAATGTCGTTTTGGATTTGGGCTTTTAAAGTGTTTAGGTCTTCAATTTATATATATTGGATAAAATACTGTAACGTTGATTATGACGTAAATAAACTTAAAAAAACAAATAGTATTTAAATAGTTTATCGCCCATCAATTCTATTTGAAGTTATTAGATTTCTAGTAATTAAATTTATGGTACCAGGACACAAATATTCAAGGTAAGAGGACTAACTGAATGCAATCTCTTGAAAAGAAAAGCTCTTTATCAAAAAAATAAATAAAGCTTCAATTATAACCAGAAAGTTAAGTCAAAATTGAGATGATCATTAACCATAACCAGAGGTGTTCTAAAAGGTAGCTAAATCTATCTAAGTAGGAGTAGGGACATGGTGGTGAAGTCGTATAACTATAACACCATCATTTGGTCCATCAAGGCAATAAACACGCGACGTTTGGCATAGAAAACATCAGTGTGCTTAAGTATGTCGCTGCCTTATACAACAGAACAACTTGGTTTGAAGCTACTACCCGACGAGGAGTTAGAAGCCGAGAAACAAAGTAGCAGGACACCGGAGGTAATGACGGGGAGTAAAAGCTTTGACTATTCAGAGTGAAAAACTCATCACGCACTAGACTTCGTACTTTGTGTGTTCCCTTATATTCCCTTGTTTCCATTTCCATATTATTTCTAGGTATTTCACATAACAAGCGGAGGTAGTATCAATCCAAACATGTTAGATTCTTACAAGCGGAGGTATTTCATATTAAGAACCTTTTGCCTTCTTAAATGACATGTTAGATTTTTTTTTTTTCCCAAAAGTAAACTAACGGGGTGAATCCAAACATGAAACAAAATCCGTTTCTGGGACAGCTAATTAGGGTTAACCCGCAAGTCTGATACAAGTCTATGGCTTGTAATGTTACTTTGAAGATTGTGCCGAGAATGTAAAGATTTATCACACAAGTCCTCGTTTTCTTCTGCGACTAGTTTTTCAGGCCTCGGTTCACACAATCTGGTTGGAGCGCAACAGACGCCGGCACGGTGACACTCCATCGACTTCGGACCAACTCATCCGCTTCCTTGATCGCCTGGTTCGTAACAAGCTTCTCTCGATGCAAACGCATACTTCTAAGTGGGGGGATAGTCTGCAGCTCTGGTTGGCTACTCGCAACTAATCTTTTATCAACACCTTCAAACTTTTTCATCTTTTATAATGTGTTTGGAATAAGGACGCATTCGTTGTAAAGAGTACTTTTTTTGGTTTGAATATATTTTCACATTCATTCAAAAAAAAAAAAAATGTAAAGATTTATCAACAAAGGCAAGGGAGAATCAGAAATGGTTCACTTCCACTTTAGAGAAAGAATGAGAGAAGTCCCAAAATCTCCAATCAAACATGACTTCTTATCTATTTCATCAAAAGGTCTAACACATTCTGAGGAGGCGAATCGATCCATAGGCTTTGAGGAGGACATAGTTCTCTCCACCTCTGCCATTCCTCGTCCGGATTGTACCTGCTTTCATCGAAGGAATACGACACACAACGTTGGCGCCTGTAACTAAACCTTGAGAAGTAGACATCGTTCTTCATCCATGGGAGCTTAGTTCTCAGCTCACTGTTATAATAACTCACAAAGATGTTCAAGCTATCAAGTGCAGTCGGAATCATCTCCTCCCACTTCCCAGACACTAGCTTGTAAACTAGTGGCTTCTCGTTCCTGCTTGTAAACAGGACAAAAAGCTCTCCTTTCTTCTCTACCAAGGAAACTCCTTTCTCACTCCATCCATATTTCTCTCTATCGTAGAGATACGGGCATTTGATTTGATCTGCACCCGTATAACTCCATGTACGGGAAGATGGGTGAAAGCTAAACAAAGTTCCTCGTGCGTTGAAGCAATAGAATCGATCTTTGCAGTAGACAATGTTACTCTGATTATAAAACGGTCTTAGATAACAAGGGACGGTATCAGTTTTCCACTCGGTAGCTCCTGGATGACAAGTGCTGATCACGACAAACTCTGCTAAGAACCTTATCCCCACAACCACACAATTATCTGATGTAGGAGGACAAGAGAACGCAAACTCATCAAAAGCATACCAACACTCTGGCAAGGTTATTAGCTCCCGAGAATACGGATTGAAGAAGAACATGTCTATCGATTTTGCTTTACCCATAAGTAACCAGCCATCTCTTGAGTAACACACAGTGGATTTAGGTAACTCTGGCAGATTCAAAATGTACAGCTTCCGCTGTAATGGATCGAGGAGTTCAACCGAGTTGTCACCTTTAGGAAAGAACATAAGCCAAGGATACTTTTCCACTACCCGAACAGATACAGCAGCTTTACACCATGACGTACAAGTGGCTGATGCATGGATGTTATCTTTTAAGATAAGACGAGACATTATTACACCTAGGGCGTCTAATGGAAGGTCGGCGAAACTCGGATCCAGGGCCTTCTCGCTCGGAGTTTTGGTTCTACAAAACAATTAATCAACTTCAAATCAGACCAGTCCTGACCTTTAAATTCGTCACAAAGTGAAAACAAAAAGACAGCCTGAAATGATCATCTAACTAACACAATAATAAAATAAAATAAAATAAAAAACAAAATGAAAAAGAAATTTTTTTTTTTTCAACCTAACATTAATTAAAATAAAACTCCAAGATTGGTTGCCCAAACTGGAGAAAAGGTGTTTACAAAAATCATTTATGACAATAGCATTCTAGAAGAACGAGCTAAACAATCCGCCTTCACATTGAACGTTCTTGGGATCTTGGAAAGGGTGAAAGGAGGCAATGAGGCACTAAGCACCAGTAACTCATCAAGAAGTCTAGAGAAAGCCAGCCACTCCTCCGGAGCTTGCACCATCGCTAGTAACTCTGCAAAATCCGTCTCGAACCTCCGGTAATAAATTCTTCTGGAAAGGATACACTCCATCACCGATAATAAAGCTTCTAGCTCTGAATGAAGGGGGGATGCACTGCGACGTTGACATTTGAAACCCATAACTAAAGTCTGATTCTCACCATCACCAGACCACCATCGTACACTTGAAACTGGTTCCGTAGCTTTGCACGAACCATCAACTTGACAATGAATTATCATCTCCGGAGTATGCAAGGAATCCGTCGAAACGGAGTCAACCCTTGCAGCTATTTGGGCTTCCTCCCACTATAATTGTTCACGTAAAGCCTGATTATTGATATCTA
The DNA here is from genome assembly GCF_000633955.1 of Camelina sativa. Lineage (NCBI taxonomy): Eukaryota > Viridiplantae > Streptophyta > Magnoliopsida > Brassicales > Brassicaceae > Camelina > Camelina sativa. The sequence continues at coordinate 19,228,817 of NC_025692.1, read as the reverse complement.
TTGGCTCTGATTGTAACCCTTCGAAAACTTTTTTATTCTAAAAAAAAAAAAATTTTGCATGGGAATTTAACGTTTTAAGAACACTGAAATGTTTCCGATTCTACAAAATCTATTAATATCATAGAAACCTCTTTACACTAGATTCACTTCAGATTCGATTCAGGTTTAATTATTCTGAATAAAAGAAAAACACTATCGAACTTCTAAAAAATAAAACAATATAATTGAATATTATAACTTGTAATAAAATGTTTTGAGAGTATCAAACCCTCTACGTGAGACGATAGCAGGTGACAGCGAAGAAAGTGATGCCATTTTAGGAGATGGCGGAGGACTTTGACGGGACAACGACACTGGCAGCATCCTTAAGACCTTAATTAGGGTTTGTTGTCTCTCAGATTCAACTTTCAACATTCAACTTCTAACCGTGTTCTTTTGGATTTGGGGCTATTTAAGTGATTAGATAGTCTTATCTTTTTTAATCTCAGAAATCATAAATCCCTTGTGAAATCTTATAAGATAACATCTCCATGTGGCAAGATTATCTTTTATCTTATAAATCACATGTCACTTTTGCAATTGTGCAATCATATGTTGACATGTGGCAAATATTGAAAATAAATTAAAATTAGTAAAGCAAAAACCACATTTTTTTTTAATCTAATAGTATTAATACCATTAATTAGCTTTGTAGAACAAACTGGCTTTAGGGCCTTTGCATTTTTTTAAGGCATAATTTTTGTAAAAAAATTAGATAGTTACATGTGCTGTACAACATGGAGAAATGTTTGCGTAAATTTTACTATAATTTGTTATTTATAAAATAATTATAGATGCTTTATTTGATTTATTCTATAGATTTTATAATTTTTACATTTAATTTACGTAGTTTCATACTCTAATTTCAACCGATCTTTGGTACATGATACAATGTTGAAATCCGTGTATTATATAAATTTGATAAAATCTAGAAAATAATACAAAACCCGTGTTGAAGCGGTCGTGTTTAGAAATTTTGATTTATTTATTTTAGTTGTATATACTATATTGAATAAAATATAACATTTGTGATTTCTTAGAGTTTAATAAATGTCACTACGTCGATGTGTAGTGCAAAAATATATTTAATAAATTAGATAATATATATATATATATATATATAAGCAATGTTGTATCTTAGTTTTAAAATATATATGTCATTATTAAATAATTTAGTGATAAATATATTTAATCTTAGTTTTGTAATTGTTCTATATATTTTGTTATTATTTCCAATGATCTGAAACAATCAATGAAAGCTGTTAAATAATTTCATAAAAGAATCGAAAATATTTTATAAATTAATATAAGCATTTCTTTTATTAGTTATTAAATTAATTAAAATGTAACGACATTTTTTGTAATATGCCATATGATAGTAGGATTAAACTTCTGACAACATTGTTTAAATAAGTATATAGAAATAACATTGTTCTCTCGTTCATAATTATAGTTTCACCGTCCATTCAAGTATTCAAGTTATAGTTGTGCATTTTTTTTTTCTGGATTAGAGATCACAAAAGAATAAGAAGACGACACTTCTGATGGACAAAACGGAAATTGAATGGGATTGCTAAAAAAGACTGAAACTAGAGATTTTCAACTTTCTTTGCGATCCTAGTCAAGTGCCGGTCAGTTCATTTGAGGTGATGCCTTCTTCTTCTATTGTTATCTCTAACCTAGAAAGAAATACAATATCAACACTTGAATTGAGTGGTGGAACTATGGCGAAGAATAAGAGACTCATGCTACTGAAAATCTAAAACCGAAAACTTATAAACTATAATTACATGCAAAATCGATAATACTAATAAAGGCATGATACAATTGGTAAATGGTTTGCGCACCAAATTTTGTATAACAAACTAATCTCCTATAGATAGATTTCAGGTGAAAATTCATTGACAGGATTCTTAATTACCAAAAGAAATCACTTTTAAAACAAAGTTAAGGTTTCAACAAAAATTGGTTGCTAGATCTTTAAGATGAAACAAATTCATCGAAAGATGAAATCTAAAACATCTGCAAACAAAAAATTAAGATATAATCAAATTATTTATTGAAAAAAAAAGGAAAAATTTCATAAAAAACCCTTTTATACCAAACACCACCATTGAAAAAACATTTCATACCATTAATCAAAGTACGATGGTCTCTTTTCTTCAATCAAATGATATAATTTATATAACATTGAAACCATGGAACGATGAACATGTGGCAAGGATTTGTATGTAAATATGACTTTTATGGTAGCATTGCTTTAATTAGTCAAACTTTCCTCAGTTTTAGATTATATATTGCCTTATACAGACATCTCATTATGTTTTCATAAATACAATATTTTGAACAAAGACTTAAAAAAATAGTATATGGAAATAAATATTAGTATACAAATCCTTATGGATACCTACATGATAATCAATATTAGTAGGATTTGGACGCGCCTCTCAAAATCGGTCCATTAGAAAAGACTATTTCGAAAGAGAATGGCTAACTCACCAGTAGTCTTTTTGGTTGGCTGAAGATTATTAAATATGTGAAAATATGATTTTTTTTTTTTAAAAGAATTACGAATTTTTTAATTGATTGGTATACTATTAATTATTATACAAAGTTTGGTTTCCAAAGTTACTATGTCACATGAGTGTAAAGTCTGTAATACATGTTAATTCTATCACATTAATTTTTTTAAAGAAACTCTAATATATATTATACACGGGTTTATAATATAATCTTTTAATCTATATAGAAAATAATAACAATCATAAGATAATATGTCAAAAAAATAAAAAATTATTATTTTGTTTTTTTATTATATATTAATCTTTGTTTTAGAAATTGCTAGCCGCTCGTCAGGCGGTTGAGGTGGACCTCGAGATTAATCAATAAATCAAAAATTATACGGGAATAATCGGGTACAAGCTTTAGGGCTTATATCTAACTTTGGAAGATATATATTTTATTTCATGAGTAAAATCCCAAATAACTTCAATGGTGCATTGGTTAAGTCTCTATAACTGAGTCAAATGTCCCAGGTTTGAATCAAATCACTTTAGAAAATGGAAAATCGGTATTTTCTCTTCATCTTCTTCTTTTGATTGCCCTCACCTACAACCCTAAAACATGAACAGTTTAATTATCCCCTTTTATCATTTTTTGTTCGATTTACTGTGTACTCTATACAGAATCTCCAGATCCAATCTCAAATAATCGATTTTCATCATAAGTTTAATAAAAAATTAAGTTTTTTTTTATAGATCCGATTTGTTGACCGAGTATACTAAAAACGCGGCGGTTAGGTACCGCCGATCGTTTTTCCGGCGATTAATCAACCGTCGAGACCGATTTTTAAAACAGAGATATTAATTAATTTTCAGTTAATTTTTAGATATTTTCATATGTGTAGGTTTTCTTATTCCTACTAGGTATAGGACCCGTGCAACGCATGGGAGTATAACTAATTAAAATTTATTTTCATATAATTTGATGGTAAATTTTATTTTATCTAACCTACACTTTTTTATTTTTATTTTTTTAGTAGGTCAGTATTATCTTCTACATTTGTAGTGTTGTTTTCATATCTTCTACATTTGTAGTGTTGTTATATCTCTAAATGTTTAATTATTTTATCGATTTCTGAGTTATTTGGTTCGAATTCCTCTTTGAGACTGTATTAAAATAGTCTCCGATTGATGTCTCTGTTTGTTTCTTTTTGATACAGATTGCTCCCAAGTTTAAGATATTTGTGTCATTGAGATATTGATGGCGAGAAACGAAAGAGGTATAACATTATTTGTTTTAGTAAAGATACTTAGGGTATGAATGGTGACTTCGGTCAGGGCGGCCAAATCCGTCAGCGGTTTAGTCCGCCCCAAAAATAGGGCGGATAGCAGACCACTGCGGACCAAGTCTATTTGTATGTAAAAGCAGTATGCAGTTGGTCCGCAGCGGTCTTGTTTCTGCTTTATTTAGATCGCACCACTGCGGACTGCATTTGATGAATGGTAAATAAAAAACGGTCCAGTCCGCAAACAGATTTGTCCGCCCTGACCGCTGCAACCATTCACACCCATAATATATATCCAACGTAGTGTAAAGAGTTAAAAAAAAAAAACTGTTTTCAATTTATATCTTTAATAGGGGTGGGCAAAAAAACCGAAATCTAAAAAACCGAACCGAACCAAACCGAAATAAATGGTTTGGTTTGGTTATGGTTAAATCTAAAAATCCATTTGGTTTCCATTTTAATTAACCATTTGGTTTATGTTTGGTCTGGTTAAAAACCGTAAAACCGAATGTTTTTTTTGGTTTTTTTATAAAAATTTAGGATAATTAGATATAATTACTAATTAGTTTCTCAAGCTTATAAATTTATATTGTATAACAATATAAAAAAAAATTCTTTATTGGGCTTTAATTATTGATCTCCTATTAATCTATCGAATTACAAAACCTTAACCTAAGTCTCTATTCCCTAACCTATATATATTCATAATTATTTTTATGCTTATTTTTAGTTATGTATCAACTATTTATTTTTTAAAAGCATGAAATAACCGTTAAAAACTGGAACCAAACCAAAACCGAACCAAACTGTGATACATATGGTTTTTATATGGTTTCATTTCTGATGAAACCGAAAAAACCATAAACTGAAAAACTGAACCGTAACCAAACTGAATTACATATGGTTTCTTTATGGTTCCATTTTTATAAAACCAAAAAAACCGTAAACCAAAAAAACCGAACCGAAACCAAACCGAAAAACGGAACGCCCACTCCTAATCTTTAGGAATAATATTATGTATCTTCCATGTGTATGATCCTTCTGTTGTTGTAGGGACTATAGTTGTAATGAATATAAAACGTATAATATAGATTAAACTTTTGCAGTTAAAAGGTTGTAGAATCATAATACTGATCTTTTATTGATTTTGTTTCGCTTTCGATAGGTTGGCATAACAACAGACCATCATAGGCGTAGCCCTTGACTATGGTTCAATAAACTCCTGTCATTCTGGTTAGTATCGAATTGATCTTAATTTTTATGGTAATAGTTCATTAGTGACTCTAGAATTGTTTTGTTTTAGAATTGTGATGTGTTTTATTTGTGAAATTACTTCTTTTCTTCTAAATAACTAAGATAATAAAAAAATTAATTTTTGGAAACACTCTTGTTATTACCCATCCTATATGTTATAAAAATAACGAATTAAACTTGATGAAAAAAACCTCCTATTACAGTTATCGTTAATCCACGCTCTGTAGCATCCCATGTCTTCTTTCGTTAGACGTATTGACAATGAAGTTCCTATAACATAGTGAAGTAGAAACATATAAACTCTAGTAAATAAATCTGGTGAGAACGTTGTTCATTGTTAATTAAACTATGAATTTAAAGTTTTAAATGTTACCTCTATGTCTATGATTGCCTAGTGTAGATTTTGAAAAACTTCTTGAAACACAACATTCATAGTCTCCTTCTGTAGTTTGATATTAGAGAAAAATAAACTAAACTTAGCATCTATTAAAATCATTTCAATTGTTTCACCAGTGGTAGCAGAGTATTTTTTTCACAGTTGGATAATCTGCACCTTGATCTTCCACATATTTTTGAAAGGTTTCAAATCCAAAAAATTGTTGAAAGAAGCCATGAGAAAATAAAAGGTAGAGTGCTTGTAACTTTAGAATATGATCTATGGTGAACTGGTGGAAATGATGATGATAGGAAGATCATATATATAGGGGTAGTAATTTCAATGAGAATTTTTGTATTAATTTTTAAAAAATTTCACTTTCCTCCAAGTAAGTTTTTTCATGGAAAACAAAATCTTGGATTAAGTAAATGATTTCGGATTTTTAGGCGCAATTAGTTTACTTGTAGTGAGGCTGTTACTAGTAAATGATTAGGGAAGACGAATGATTTCAGTTAGAGTAATTACACTTATTTGGAGAATATTACAATATCAAATCATACGTCATTTACAACTATAATCTAGGAAAATACGTTATTATGATGTTAATTGAAAATAATAATTTGATAGGCATGTTAGATATTTCTTTTTTAAGGGAATTTAGCAGTTACTTAGGAATAGAATATTCGTTTTCTGTTTGATTGATAATTTTCTATATCATAGGGGAAATACATTATTATCATCTTAATTGAAAAAAAGTAAATTGATAGATTTGTTAGATATTATTTATTTTTTTATTCAAGGTAATCTAGCAGTTACTTCGGAATCAAATATTTTTTTTCTGTTTGATTGATAATTTTCTATAGCTTAGGGGAAATTATCCTTCAATATCGAACTGTTTTGGAAGAAATAAGATAACATATATCATCTTTTTTTTATAATATATATTAATTAAAGAATTATTTAAAATCAACAGAAAAGTATGAAATGCATTTGTATATTTTCGATTTACAAAATCATCAAAATAATTATGTTTTCGTTTTAGAATATATTTGTATGCATTTGATCCCGCGATAAGGTGAGAGTAAATATTTAAAATCAAAGAATATTTAGCCGTATTTATTTAGAACCAAAAATATTAACCGTAGTAGGTTTAAAGTTAAAACAGAATAATAAGAATGATGAATAATTACATGATTAACCAAAATGAAATTATTATATATGTACTTTATGTCACTGGTGTTAGGATAATATGTACATGTTAAATCATACATGTGATTTATGTTTACAAAATTTTAAGGTTATACTATAATCGTATGTAAATATAATGTTTCAATTAAATCAAACGAATCATAAATTTAAGCATACAAATTTAGGATTTGTAATCTCAAAATATGCGTTTAAAAATTCACATATAATTGTTGGTTTTAGGCGGAAGAGATTGATAGAAGTCGGCAAAGAGAATAATGTAAGAATAAGATTCCATATGTATATCTTTACAAATGTTAACATAAGACTATTTATACTAAAGAAAACTAGGGCTACACCCTTTACAACCGATCGCCTAAGTGATAGGGACAAGGAGAGAGGGAAGGTTATTCCCAAGAGTGAAAGCGACCCTTCCTTGTTTCCTTAAGAGAAGCAAAACCCGTGACTCTTCTCTTTCTTATTCTCTAACGGCTACAAGGAGAATCTCGAACCTTCTCATGGGCTTAAAGCGACCAGGCCTCCTCACTCTTCCATACACTCACAGATGACTCGGCCTTATTGCATAGTTGTACGGACGGCCTCAGCATAGTTGTACGGACGACCCATACTTGTTCAGACTAGATGATCACGGTCAATACTCCCCCTCAAGCTTAGCCAAGTGAAACGACTAAGCTTGGAACCCGTGAAGGATCACCTCATTAAAAACCTTAACATAGAAAACCACATGGGACAAAACTATGTTAAGGGAAAAAGAGTGTGATCTCCACAGGTTAGAAGTTTATCAAGGATGTGTGGGATCTACTAGTCCAAGCTTGTTGTAGATGTATTCACAAAGTTGAGAACTAGTAGCCTTGGTAAAGATGTCCGCCAACTGGTCTTTACTCGGAGTGTGGCATGGCAAGACTACACCTTCTTCAATCTTCTCTCGCACTTTATGACAATCAACCTCAATGTGCTTAGTCCTTTCATGGAAGACTGAGCTTGTTGCTATGTGTATTGCCGCCTCATTGTCACAGTGCATAGTGATTGGTTGGTCAGATTCCACTCCAAGATCCTTAAGAAGGGATTTGAGCCATGTGAGCTCGTTGGTTAGCTTCTTCATGGCCCGATACTCCGACTCGGCACTTGAACACGATACGTCTTTCTGTTTCTTCGACTTCCAGGTTACTAGATTCCCTCCCACAAATGTACAGTACCCCGTCGTGGACCTCCTATCCATTGTGTCACCGGCGTAGTCCGCATCACAGTATCCGACTAGTTCAGTATTACTGTTCTTGCCCATCCAAATGCCTCGCCCCGGACTACTCTTGAGATAACCCATGATCCGCTCGAGCGTTTGCCAGTCAAAGTTCGTTGGAGCCTTCATATGTTGGCTGACTTGGTTCACCCCATAACATATGTCCGGCCTCGTGATAGTGAGATAGATAAGCTTGCCCACCAGCCTACGGTAGCATCCCACATCTTCATATGGCTTGTGCAACTTGTTAACCGGAGCACCGGGTGTTGGCTTCTCCCCCTTTCGCTTGACCTGGTAACCTTCCTCGAGTGGTGTCGACACCGGTTTGGCTCCCATCTTACCTGTCTCATGTAAAAGGTCAAGTGTATACTTCCTTTGAGAAAGAAACAATCCCTCCGGAAAGCGAGAGATTTCAATCCCAAGGAAGTATTTAAGTTCACCTAAATCTTTAATATCAAAGGTAGAGTTGAGAAGAGCCTTAGTGGCACAAATGCCATTCCTATCATCCCCAGGGATAATGATGTCGTCGACATAGATGAGGACGACTACCCGGCCACCGTTTGTGCGAAGGGTGAAAAGAGTGTGATCAGCCTCAGAGCGTTTGAAACCATTTGTACGAAATGTAGAGCTGAGCTTGTGATACCACGCCCGCGGAGATTGCTTAAGACCGTAGATCGCCTTATGGAGCCGGAGAACTTTACCCGGAGCAACGATGGTCTCTAAACCCGGTGGAGGATGCATGTAAACTTCCTTGGTCAGCTCCCCCTGAAAAAAGGCATTCTTGACGTCCATTTGCCATAGATCCCAGGAGAGGTTAGTGGCCAAGGACAAGACCACCCTGACGGTATGGAGTTTGGCGACTGGAGCAAAGGTATCCGTGTAATCCAGTCTATAGGTTTGAGTAAAGCCTCGCGCCACCAGGCGGGCTTTGTAGCGTTCTACCTCGCCAGTACTCAGGTACTTGATAGTGAAAACCCACTTGGAACTTACAGCCTTCTTACCTTTAGGAAGATCCGCCTCGTCCCAAGTCCGATTCCAGATCATAGCCGCAGTTTCATCATCTACCGCATCAAGCCGTTCCTTATATTGCTTGGCCTCCCCGTAGGTTTGGGGTACAAAGTGCTCATCAAGCTTACCGAGGAAGGCAGCGTGGTCTGAGGTAACAAGGTCAAGCGAACACACGGCCTGGATAGGGTGGGCCACAGCCTGGTTGTTGTAGTATACCCTCTTATCTTTCCATGTAGATGGATGGGATCAGATTCGTTTACTTCGCCGAGGTAGTGGCTGAGTAGAAAGCTGGTCTGGTTGATCATGAAGGTCTTCCCTATCCTCTCTACGGGTCAAGTCATCTTGTGCCAAGGTCGGTCCGATCTGAGGTTGTCCGGTAGGAGCTGTCGTTGTTGTTGGGACTATAGGTTCAGGAACTTGGTCCGATGGGGAACTTTCAGCCTGCCCATCTTCTGGTTGACTTGATGATGGTAATGGGTCGACATTTGTGGTGTCCTGTTCGTCAGGTAGTGTTGGTTTGGTGATGCCCAGATGGTCAAGAAGGAACCGCAAGTTGGCTGCTCGGTCAGAGTTGGGTTGAGATAAGTCTTTTAAACCTTCCCAGTCCCTCTTGTCGTAATAACCTTGTTGTTCAAGAAACTTCACATCTCTAGAGATCAGGGTGCGGCCAGTGATCGGATCGTAACACTTGTACCCTTTTTGACTTGTTGAGTAGCCGATGAACATACTTCTAGTGCTCTTGGCCTCAAGTTTATTCCTTTGTTCTCCAGGTACTAAGACAAAACAAACACACCCAAACACGCGTAGGTGATCAAGAGAAGGTTTAATTTTGTTTAGTACCTCATAGGGTGATATGTCATTTAAGACTTTTGTTGGTGTCCGATTGATCAAGTAACACGCTGTCATGACCGCATCTCCCCAAAACCTCTTAGTGACATTCGAATGAAACATCATTGATCGCGCCACCTCCAATAAGTATCGATTTTTCCTCTCAGCCACTCCATTTTGGTTGAGGCGTGTATGGACAATTGGTCTGTTGAAGGATTCCATGCTTAGATAGGTGCTCTTTAAGTTTGTGGCTTGTATATTCACCTCCATTATCCGATCTTAGTGCCTTTATTTTAGCATTAAATTGATTAGTAACATAATTCTGAAAATTTACAAAGGCATCATAGACTCAATCTTTAGATGGTAACAAGGTGAGCTAAGTATATTTAGATTTCTCATCAATAAAGGTCACAAAATACTTGTTATTATCCCTAGATAGACACGAAGGTGTCCAAACATCAGAATGTACTAAGTCAAAGCAATGTTCATAAATAGTACTTGATTTAGGGAAAATAGACTTGCAATGTTTACCAAGAATACAAGACTCACAAGTAGAGTTATCAAAAGAGACATTAGGCAACATTAATTCAAATGCACGAGAGTGAAGATGGCCTAATCTAGCATGTCACACATCACTTAAACTACTATTAAGACTTGAAATAAAAGAAAACGATTTAGAAGGACTTGAAGCTTTCTCTAGGACATAGAGATCTCCTCTAGCATTTCCTTCTCCAAGAACCTTTCCACTCTCAATATCCTGAAAATGTACACTATTAGGTCCAAAAATAGCATAACAATTCAAATCTGTAGTAGCTTTCTTCACCGATAAGAGATTAGAGGTAAATGAGGGCATAAAGAAAGCTTTAGAACTTTTATCAAACAGTTTTAGTTCTCCTATTCCTTTAACCTGTACTCGGTCCCCATTAGCAATAATAACATTACCTAGAGCCGGTTTTATGTTGTGTATAAGACTAGGGTTACTAATCATATGGTGAGAAGCACCCGAGTCAACAACAAGTGAGGTACTAGGTTTTGAAGCAAAGAAAGTGGTACCAGAGTCCTTTAGTGCGGCAATGGATTTGATGAGGGCCTTTAGGTCC
>NC_025692.1:19203878-19215975 GCF_000633955.1 Camelina sativa | reverse complement strand
AACGACTAAGCTTGGAACCCGTGAAGGATCACCTCATTAAAAACCTTAACATAGAAAACCACATGGGACAAAACTATGTTAAGGGAAAAAGAGTGTGATCTCCACAGGTTAGAAGTTTATCAAGGATGTGTGGGATCTACTAGTCCAAGCTTGTTGTAGATGTATTCACAAAGTTGAGAACTAGTAGCCTTGGTAAAGATGTCCGCCAACTGGTCTTTACTCGGAGTGTGGCATGGCAAGACTACACCTTCTTCAATCTTCTCTCGCACTTTATGACAATCAACCTCAATGTGCTTAGTCCTTTCATGGAAGACTGAGCTTGTTGCTATGTGTATTGCCGCCTCATTGTCACAGTGCATAGTGATTGGTTGGTCAGATTCCACTCCAAGATCCTTAAGAAGGGATTTGAGCCATGTGAGCTCGTTGGTTAGCTTCTTCATGGCCCGATACTCCGACTCGGCACTTGAACACGATACGTCTTTCTGTTTCTTCGACTTCCAGGTTACTAGATTCCCTCCCACAAATGTACAGTACCCCGTCGTGGACCTCCTATCCATTGTGTCACCGGCGTAGTCCGCATCACAGTATCCGACTAGTTCAGTATTACTGTTCTTGCCCATCCAAATGCCTCGCCCCGGACTACTCTTGAGATAACCCATGATCCGCTCGAGCGTTTGCCAGTCAAAGTTCGTTGGAGCCTTCATATGTTGGCTGACTTGGTTCACCCCATAACATATGTCCGGCCTCGTGATAGTGAGATAGATAAGCTTGCCCACCAGCCTACGGTAGCATCCCACATCTTCATATGGCTTGTGCAACTTGTTAACCGGAGCACCGGGTGTTGGCTTCTCCCCCTTTCGCTTGACCTGGTAACCTTCCTCGAGTGGTGTCGACACCGGTTTGGCTCCCATCTTACCTGTCTCATGTAAAAGGTCAAGTGTATACTTCCTTTGAGAAAGAAACAATCCCTCCGGAAAGCGAGAGATTTCAATCCCAAGGAAGTATTTAAGTTCACCTAAATCTTTAATATCAAAGGTAGAGTTGAGAAGAGCCTTAGTGGCACAAATGCCATTCCTATCATCCCCAGGGATAATGATGTCGTCGACATAGATGAGGACGACTACCCGGCCACCGTTTGTGCGAAGGGTGAAAAGAGTGTGATCAGCCTCAGAGCGTTTGAAACCATTTGTACGAAATGTAGAGCTGAGCTTGTGATACCACGCCCGCGGAGATTGCTTAAGACCGTAGATCGCCTTATGGAGCCGGAGAACTTTACCCGGAGCAACGATGGTCTCTAAACCCGGTGGAGGATGCATGTAAACTTCCTTGGTCAGCTCCCCCTGAAAAAAGGCATTCTTGACGTCCATTTGCCATAGATCCCAGGAGAGGTTAGTGGCCAAGGACAAGACCACCCTGACGGTATGGAGTTTGGCGACTGGAGCAAAGGTATCCGTGTAATCCAGTCTATAGGTTTGAGTAAAGCCTCGCGCCACCAGGCGGGCTTTGTAGCGTTCTACCTCGCCAGTACTCAGGTACTTGATAGTGAAAACCCACTTGGAACTTACAGCCTTCTTACCTTTAGGAAGATCCGCCTCGTCCCAAGTCCGATTCCAGATCATAGCCGCAGTTTCATCATCTACCGCATCAAGCCGTTCCTTATATTGCTTGGCCTCCCCGTAGGTTTGGGGTACAAAGTGCTCATCAAGCTTACCGAGGAAGGCAGCGTGGTCTGAGGTAACAAGGTCAAGCGAACACACGGCCTGGATAGGGTGGGCCACAGCCTGGTTGTTGTAGTATACCCTCTTATCTTTCCATGTAGATGGATGGGATCAGATTCGTTTACTTCGCCGAGGTAGTGGCTGAGTAGAAAGCTGGTCTGGTTGATCATGAAGGTCTTCCCTATCCTCTCTACGGGTCAAGTCATCTTGTGCCAAGGTCGGTCCGATCTGAGGTTGTCCGGTAGGAGCTGTCGTTGTTGTTGGGACTATAGGTTCAGGAACTTGGTCCGATGGGGAACTTTCAGCCTGCCCATCTTCTGGTTGACTTGATGATGGTAATGGGTCGACATTTGTGGTGTCCTGTTCGTCAGGTAGTGTTGGTTTGGTGATGCCCAGATGGTCAAGAAGGAACCGCAAGTTGGCTGCTCGGTCAGAGTTGGGTTGAGATAAGTCTTTTAAACCTTCCCAGTCCCTCTTGTCGTAATAACCTTGTTGTTCAAGAAACTTCACATCTCTAGAGATCAGGGTGCGGCCAGTGATCGGATCGTAACACTTGTACCCTTTTTGACTTGTTGAGTAGCCGATGAACATACTTCTAGTGCTCTTGGCCTCAAGTTTATTCCTTTGTTCTCCAGGTACTAAGACAAAACAAACACACCCAAACACGCGTAGGTGATCAAGAGAAGGTTTAATTTTGTTTAGTACCTCATAGGGTGATATGTCATTTAAGACTTTTGTTGGTGTCCGATTGATCAAGTAACACGCTGTCATGACCGCATCTCCCCAAAACCTCTTAGTGACATTCGAATGAAACATCATTGATCGCGCCACCTCCAATAAGTATCGATTTTTCCTCTCAGCCACTCCATTTTGGTTGAGGCGTGTATGGACAATTGGTCTGTTGAAGGATTCCATGCTTAGATAGGTGCTCTTTAAGTTTGTGGCTTGTATATTCACCTCCATTATCCGATCTTAGTGCCTTTATTTTAGCATTAAATTGATTAGTAACATAATTCTGAAAATTTACAAAGGCATCATAGACTCAATCTTTAGATGGTAACAAGGTGAGCTAAGTATATTTAGATTTCTCATCAATAAAGGTCACAAAATACTTGTTATTATCCCTAGATAGACACGAAGGTGTCCAAACATCAGAATGTACTAAGTCAAAGCAATGTTCATAAATAGTACTTGATTTAGGGAAAATAGACTTGCAATGTTTACCAAGAATACAAGACTCACAAGTAGAGTTATCAAAAGAGACATTAGGCAACATTAATTCAAATGCACGAGAGTGAAGATGGCCTAATCTAGCATGTCACACATCACTTAAACTACTATTAAGACTTGAAATAAAAGAAAACGATTTAGAAGGACTTGAAGCTTTCTCTAGGACATAGAGATCTCCTCTAGCATTTCCTTCTCCAAGAACCTTTCCACTCTCAATATCCTGAAAATGTACACTATTAGGTCCAAAAATAGCATAACAATTCAAATCTGTAGTAGCTTTCTTCACCGATAAGAGATTAGAGGTAAATGAGGGCATAAAGAAAGCTTTAGAACTTTTATCAAACAGTTTTAGTTCTCCTATTCCTTTAACCTGTACTCGGTCCCCATTAGCAATAATAACATTACCTAGAGCCGGTTTTATGTTGTGTATAAGACTAGGGTTACTAATCATATGGTGAGAAGCACCCGAGTCAACAACAAGTGAGGTACTAGGTTTTGAAGCAAAGAAAGTGGTACCAGAGTCCTTTAGTGCGGCAATGGATTTGATGAGGGCCTTTAGGTCCGACTTTCTCACCAGGTCTCCAAGAGAAGCCGCCATGGCCGTGGCTGCCGCACCTCCTTGGTTTGCTGCTCCGGTGCCTTGACCGCTCGATCCTTCTTGCGATAGATTAGCCTTGAACTTCGCCGGCTTGAGGTGTGGGTGAAGAATCCAGCACTTGTCTTTCAGATGGCCCCTCTTCTTGCAATGGTCGCATACCATTGTTTTCCGGTCCACATGCTTGTACACCCCCTTATTAGCCGTAGCCAAATCCTCCTTACCGCTAAACAAGCCTAGCAACCCTTGCTCTTTTTGAACTTGAGAACATACATCCTCAAGGGTAGGGAGCTTGTCACCACGGAGGATATGCTTGATAAGGTCGTTGAACGCCGGATTCAGAGTGAGAAGAAGGCCAAAGACCTTGTCTTGTTCCTTTCTTTCATTGAGAATAGCCGGATCGATTGTGCTTCGTCGAAGCATCTCTAGTTCGGCCCAAAGAGACCTAAACTTGCCGAAGTGCTTTGTGAACTCCAAGTCTTCTTGGTGAAGACAGTTGATGGCCTTCTTAACTTCAAACACTCGGGTCAAGTTGGTCACATTTCCTTACACGTTCGCAAGTGTCTCCCACAATTCCTTAGCCGTCTCACAGTACGAGTATGCCTCAAGGATTGGTGCATCAAGTGAATTCTGAAGAATGGCAAGCACGGTCTGATCTTCTTGGAACCATTTGACTTCCTTCTCGAGTTCAGCCTTCTTGTCTTCTTCCTTTTCTTCTTTACAGTCGTTCTTGGTGACTTTCTGGGGGAGTTGGTCCGTTTCAACGTGGATCCATAGTCCCCGACCACTCAGCGCTGTCTTTGTGGTTCTTTTCCACAACAAATAGTTGGCCCCTTTTAAGACCACTGGAGTAACAATAGGTTTGGTAGTGTCCATGAGCGAGATTTGTGAGAGAGAGAGAAAAAAAACTGAGAATATTGAGTAGCGAGTATAGAACAAGAGTATAACTAGAATAGAGAGTAAGATTGAAGAAATGAGAGTATAAGGAAGAATAAGAGTAGGTTTAGAGAATCAAAGATCGAAAAACATGCTCTGATACCATGTTGGTTTTAGGCGGAAGAGATTGATAGAAGTCGGCAAAGAGAATAATGTAAGAATAAGATTCCATATGTATATCTTTACAAATGTTAACATAAGACTATTTATACTAAAGAAAACTAGGGCTACACCCTTTACAACCGATCGCCTAAGTGATAGGGACAAGAAGAGAGGGAAGGCTATTCCCAAGAGTGAAAGCGACCCTTCCTTGTTTCCTTAAGAGAAGCAAAACCCGTGACTCCTCTCTTTCTTTTTCTCTAACGGCTACAAGGAGAATCTCGAACCTTCTCATGGGCTTAAAGCGACCAGGCCTCCTCACTCTTCCATACACTCATAGATAACTCGGCCTTATTGCATAGTTGTACGGACGGCCTCAGCATAGTTGTACGGACGACCCATACTTGTTCGGACTAAGATGATCACGGTCAATAGTAATAAACATATAGACAAAAATTAGTTATGATAGACAAAATATCACCATAACACCATTTCTTCTGATGAACCTAGTAAATTTAGTTAATCGCGTCTTGAATCAAAGATACTAAGGAAATAATGTAGAGAGAACCCAAAGGCACCAATCTTAGACATCGATCAGATCAAAATAAGAAATTTCAATTTCCCCCCAAATTAATTAGCTCAAATGTTTGATGTTCTTGCTTTCAAAGCGAATCAAAATCTCTAATTCGTGTTCATCTCCATTTCATTTTCTATACTCTTTGGCCTCTTGTCTCTTTTGCTTAATCGAATTATCGAAATATCTTCATGTTCATCTCCATTTTATCTTATATACTATTTGGCCTCTTGTCTCTTTTGTTTAATCGAATTTTAATCTTTAAGATTTTTAAGGTTTAAATTTGTGTTTGTCTAAGTAAAGGAGTTTACAAACCCATATCATTCAAAAATACACAGAAACAGAACAACAAAATTCAAAAATTTCTTGTAGTTCTAAAGAAGGATAAAATTATCATTCCAACAAAATACCCAAAAACGCAAGTACGAACTATAAGTCCGTAGTCCATACAAATATTTGAAAAAAATACTTAATTCTATAATTTATCCATAAATGTATACTTATCTTACAAACAAAGAACGGAAATATTTAGCAAAATATACAAAACAACATATTTTAAAGATCCACACTTAAAATATTGTTTTATTATAAAGTATTTGTAACTATGATTACACCTATTAAAAGCTTATTTTTTTTTTATTTTTTTTTGTATTCTTTCTAATATACATATGTATATTGGTATTATATAGATTTCTAATTACTTTTTTTTTGCATTTTGCTTTTCAAGAAAAAACTATAAACATATTTCAATATAATCAATTAATAGCATGTCACATATCTTATTAATGCATTTGAAATATCTCAAGGTTGAAACTTTTTTTTGTCAACATTCGACCACAACAGACCGACCAAGTAGTCAAATCTTAACATTCATAGGGAGAGGTAAGAAGGTTTAGACTTTAAAATTAAGATTATTAAATTTCTAGCTCGTTTTTTGACAGAAAAATATGAAATTATACTCATTTTTTAAAAAATAAAATCCCCAATAAAATTAGGTTTTTTCTTAAAAAGAATTTCAATTAAATTAGCTTTTTTTTTTTTTTAAGTTTTTTATATCCTTTTTAGAATATGTTTTGATAAATTTAGATTAACATGTGTCAACATCTTAACCATACAATTGACACGTGTCACGATCGTGTTAATGAGTAACTTTGAAAACCAAACTTTATATAATAAGATATACTTTTCCTAATTATTCCTTTTTTTTTCCATCAAACAGCTATTCTGCTAATTATTTATTTTTTCTCCATCAAACATCTATTTTTCCTTTTTTTTCCAAGTATAAGATTTTTCACAATTTTTTTTGGGCGATTCGTGGAGAACTCTTGATGCTAAGGTCGATTTGGATATAGATACTGATTGCAAAGGTGTGTCAGTGAAGGGTAATATGTATTGGATTGCTGCCACATATGTTGTAAGTTTTGATTTCACCATGGAAACGTTCAAGAACGTATGTGTTTGTCCTAGTACCCGGGAGACTAGACGATTAGGCTGTTTCAGTGGAGATAGGCTCTCTTTACTACTACAAGATATACAACATGGTGACGAAGAAGTATCAACGGAGATTGAGGTGTGGGTGACAAACAAGTTGAGTGATGGAGTTGTTTCGTTTACCAAATATTTTAATGCCCTCAGCTTCCGTTGTTACAGTTCCATATTGATATGGCTCGTCCGGGATACTCCATTGGAAATCACAAAATTATCATGGCATGGTGCGAAGGATATGTCACGGAAGATGATGATAAGTGGTGGGCTTGCATCACTTTTTACCAAATTGATCAAGGTGGGATCAGAAAACAAATCGAGACAGGACGCCATGGATCTGATCACTACGGTGACCCGTTTATTTGTAGCTATGTGTACGTTCCAAGTCTGATTCCAGTTCCAGACTAAGAAGGTTGTTTGGTGTTCTTAAAACTCTGTTTGATTTCTCTCTCTCTGTGTTTGATTATTGTTGATCAAGGATCATCCTTCTACCATGTATTTTGACATCAAAATGCAGATGTTATTGACATAGACTAGTTTTGGATTCTGTAGTGATCTTGACAAGTTTTAGGTTTTGGTCCACACTAACAGAATCACTCAAAACAGGTATGTAACTATCTGATAAAAAAAAAAAAAACTTCCTACTGAGTTTGGAAACCAATAGTATAAAACTCGTCTTGACTTCTTCTGGATTGGTACAGAGCAAGTCAATGTCTCAAATGGTGAAAAACTAATTATCACGGTTGAGATCATACAAGTTAACAATACAATGGGAAGTCTATTTGCACTCTTATCCTTGTCATCATCAACATCGGCTACATGATAGCGAATCCGAAGAGCATACGTACCATTTCACCTTCTCTCTATATGTTCCACTGTAACTTCCCATCTATGACCTAAACCATGAGAACCCAAAATATATGTCCCAGGTTATTCTCTAGTATTTTACCCAAATCAAGATTAAAAATCTCATCACGCAGTATAATCCTAGTTTTGTAAATAATAAAGGTACATAACCACTGATTTTTGTAGGTGTCGTGTGGAACTACCAATGAAAAATATTGGGTTTTTAAAATCCATTGTTTTTGCTATTTATTCAAGAAAAAAAAAAAGTTACCCTTCTAATTCACAGCAGATTTTAAAAGTTATTTACTTAAAATATATAAGACCCCTAAATTAACATCATGTATTCATCAACAGTTATTATATATTGATTATATCATTCATTCATATGTTCTTCATACATAGCATCAACTAATAAGTTTAATATGATGCCATGCCGGCGTAGTAAACTATCATAGTGACCATTTCTGACGTGCATAATGATACTCTCTCGATATCCCCTATATAATAAAACGAAAGTATTCAACCTTTTTTTAGACTATATAATTTTTATAAGTTGGTTACAAAATAGGTTATAGGTTGGTTACAAAAAACGTTATAATTAATTGATCAATCTGTGGGCTATATGAATACATTTAAGAATATCCCAAAGAATATTTTTAAAGAGAATATTCCAATGATTTATACATTTTCCTAAATAAAATCTTTAGTATTCCATGTATTGTTACAAAATATATATTGTTAGGCATAAAAATATATTTTTAGACGTAAAAAGAAATAAAATCTTGGCAATTTATCACACTTAATCGTGATTTCCGAGATCTTATTATGCAGCTGATAATAAAATCTTAACTAAGTACGGGTAATATTAAAAAACTTTCACCAAACATGTTCAAAAATTAAAATAAAAACAAACAACAACATAACCATTTCTCATACATAAAATTACAAAATTAACAATATAAAACTTACAAAATAGATATTTTTTCAAGTCATTATATTTAGCATATGATTTTATTGCATAATGTTTTACCCAATAAAATGTTTAAAAATAATCATATAAATTATTTATTCTAAAATTATAATATAAATAAAAGGAGTTTCAACTCGTGCTAGCTGTAGCACGGGTCCTAATCTAGTCTTATATTATTCAGGGAAATTCATGTTATCTTTCTACGAAAGAGAATTTATTGCTTGGGAGGGGACCATATAAAATGCTCCGGTCCCTGGTCTGAGGGGATGTACGGGTCTAGGCCTCGAACCTCTTACTAATTAAAAAAAAAAAAGAGAATTTATTTGCTGGTTAATTTTTTTTCTCCATTTGATCAACTTGCAACTAAAACTTTGAAAAAAAAATATATATATCGCTGTAGTAGACCAAGTTTAACGACAATTTTTTTTCTTTTTTTTTTGTTATGATAAAGTACTAAATAATAAATTGGATTAAAATAAATCGAACAAGTTATATTTTAAAAACGAATTATATTTTTATTTTTTAACGAAAAAATGAAACTTTGAAAACTAATTTTGTATATTCTAAAATCCAAAAAATTGAGCCAAAACCAACACAATACCAAATTTATGTATTATATTAATTTAAAATTTGAACTTTTTCTTTTCGAAACTGAAAAACTCAAAAAGAAAATTCAGATCAAACATTGACCATTAGCTCCTAATAAAATTTTTCGTGCAAAGAATTATCTTACTTTAGGAACTGAATAAGTCATTCTGTTACAAAAGTCCACGAATAAACTATGTCAATTAGGGTACGGTGTATATCATAATGTGAATTAAAACTATAGTTTTAACGGTTGTGTTGTGTATATAAATTACTAGTTAAGAAAGCACAACAATCGGATTAAAGCGATCCACTGACGATTAATAATGGCTCAGATAACCGCCGTGATCTTCCTCTTAGCCACACTGTTGATGGTAGCCACGACTGTTTCAGGACAGGGACCACATATCCCGCTGGCTCCTAGTCCTGCAATCAACGAGGTTATGAACTGTACTTCGGGTTTGGCTGTTTGTGCTCCAGCAATTATTCAGGGAGGAACTCCGTCGCCGGAATGCTGCACTGCCATAGAGACTGCGGTGAACACGCAGCTATCTTGTCTTTGCAAATTTATCAAAAGCCCTATGTTGTTTGTCCCTTTCAATGTTACCACCTTCAACGCTCTTTTCTCCCAAACTTGTGGACTCACCGCCGATCCAAACTTGTGTTCCAAAACTACTGGTAACGTTTTGGTTACAGTCTTTATCGATTATATGCACTAGATAGCAATATGTCGGTTCATTTTTTGTATATGTTTAATGTTCATTCCTAATATGAGTTTAACCATTTTAAACATATCTCTAAAAAACATCATGCGCTAAATATGTATATCACTTATCTGAAGTTTTGCCACTACGTTTCCTTAAGTGAATTTCAAATTTTTTTTTCTATTTTTTTTTGGCTAAACTAGCTCAAGCTCCTTTGCCGCAGACGAAAGCACCAAGTCCAGGTAGGAACAATTCTTATACTATGTTTTTTTTTTTTTGGAGGAATAGGGGAACAATTCTGATTTATTACTTATTGTTTTCAGTGTTAATCGTAACGAATTACGAGGAAAGTGTTGAGCAATATTGTTTTTACTTAAATCGAACGGTTACATTGCAATATCTTTTCTTAGGTTTTAAAAGTTTTAACTAAAAATGTTTGTTTTGCCATTTCTAGTACCAACCGAATCTGACAAGGATGCTGCAACTGCAAGCAAACTCGCGGGAACAGGCTTGGTCGGAATCGTCTTGATCACGATCTCTGCGATGTTTTATTAAAATCTTAATTTCTTTGGACTTGATCGTCATGATCACGCTCATAAGTCATAACCACATTATGTGAGAATTACGTTTGGACTTTGGTTTAGTTCCATGGATTTTAATTTCGGCTGTTTGTTTTTTACATTTACAATTTTGAATGTTTTTGGCTTCAAAATTGTTTTTGTCGTCAATATTGTTTCACCGATGCATAAAAAAAAGAGGGAGATGCGTTTTATCAGTCACAAAATTGTAATAGTGTTGTGAGAATAAAGAACTTTTGATCACGTGTATAATATTGTGATATTACTAAGAAGAGACAATTACTGTCGAGATATTTGAGATTGTGTTGCAATATTTATATATTAAGTTTTCAAGAATGACGGAGATATATGATCACATGATATGATATTATGAAGATAATAATCTTACTTCTTAACTAGTCCTCTATGCACTTCTTTCTTTATCAACAGCTTTAATAAATTAGCTCAGACTCTATAATTTTATTAAGTATTATTTCCTTTTCACATTAAAACCAAAAAAAAAAAGTATTATTTCCTTTTCAGCCATATATAAAGTAATTAGAAATAATAATATATCATTTTTTCTTAATAGAGTAATTTTAATGATATAAGTTTTGAATCAGTTAAAAAACACGTTTTCGTGATACCTTTCTTAAAAAACTATACAAATAATCATTTGTTTACGAGATCGTGACTAAGTTTTCGATCTCTAAAAAATCTTTTCAGTAACTAATGTTATTTTTTTGAATAAGCGTAAATAGATAGAGATATTTCTACAAAAGTTTAATACTTTAAACTATAAAATATGAGGTATTTTGGCTAGTTCGTACTGGTTTGCAACTCAAAGTTACAGTAAAACCTCTATAAATTAATAATGTTGGAACTAAGACATTTTATTAATTTATAGTGATATTAATTTATTTATAAATTAATAATTATTATTTTATAGTGTAAATTAATAATTATTAATTTATAGATATATTTTTAATTGTTTATTTTTAAAAAATTATGAATTGGAACAACTATAGCAAAATAAGATTAAACTTTCCGATGTTATAAATTTTANTATAGTTTGCAACTTTGCATGTGTGATTTCCACAAAGAGAAATTGCTTCAAATTGCAGTTAAATATATATAAAAAAAATAGTTGTTGTGACAATTGATTTTACATTTCCATTACATAAATTACGATGTGAAGTGACCTTAGTGCAGTGACATGAGATAAATCCATTTATAAAAAGTACTATCACACCAGGGATCGAATCCCGCTTTTTACGAACGTAGAAATTTGGCTAATGGGCCAACTAGCTGAGGCTGATGGTCAAAAAAAAAAAAAATACGATATCAACACATTTTATATTTAATGATGGTAATATACAAACCGAGTCCCTAGCTCATCGTGTTCACGTGAAATGATAACGCCCTTTGACCAAAATAAAAAACTCTGAAAAACACCAAATCTGGATTCCAAAAGTCTCCAGCTGGGCTGTCAAAGAAAAAAAAAAAAATATTGGTTGAATAGGAATAATTCTGAGGAACAACTCTGAGTAAAGTGATCTTAATTAACCATAACCCTATTGATACTTTTACCGTTACCCTAATATTATACGTACTTTTTGAAAACCATGGTGCTTCTTTAACTGCTTTACATGATTCTTCATACATTACTTTTATCTTACTATGATGTGTATGCGTATTTAAATATGTATATGTCTGTAGATGTGCCATGTGTACTTGCATATGCTAATTAATCCTTGTGACCAGTCTCCATGAAGCTTTGACCAAAACCATGGTAACA
>NC_025692.1:19191659-19202870 GCF_000633955.1 Camelina sativa | reverse complement strand
TTTTTTTTTTTTTTTTTTTTTTTTTTTTTTTTTTTTTTTTTTTTTTTTTTTTTTAAGTAAAATGTAAAATTTATTCGAAAAATACGTTTTTACATCGAGTGCAGCATGGTTTTAAAGAGTAAAGATTAATACATTGTATAAACTTCTAGCCTATCTTGATGCAAACCAATCTAACATGCATTTGTCATATCTTGTATCACCTTGTTCCCGGATAGAGGTTAGACGATTGCGTACTACCTTATCCAGCTCTCGAACCAGTTGTGCTGAAGGAGTCGGTGCTCCACCATGGCAGCGATTGTTGCGCTCTGTCCAGAGAGAGTAAACTGTGAGCTGAAAAGCGTATCTAAGCAGAAAGAGGCCTTCGTTGCCAATGGACTTTTCTGTGAGGAGAGTAAGCAGAGTTTCCCAGTTTGTGGAATATCGCTGAGAGAGGAGTTTACCAACTAAAGCCGACCAAATCCCTGCAGAATAAGGGCATTGAAAAAACAGATGATTATGGCTCTCTTCCGGGGCATGACAAAGAACGCAATGGATCCACCGCGACGTTCCAACTTGTCATTCTATCACCAGTTGACAAACGGTTTTTAATTGCAAGCCAAACGAGGAATGAGTATTTTGGTGTAGAATGCGAAAACCATACACCTTTGTACCATTCAACACTAGGCTTTTATCGGAAGAGATCTCTAAGCTTTTATCATCACTTCTCTTTACATTGCTGGCTTTCGATGAAGTTTTAGATTTAACGGCGAGATTTTTATCGGAAGATACTTTTTTAAAAGGTTGATGGGTCAAAGGATCGATTTCCATCTTAAGGAGCTTCTAATGATTTTTTTATTTCGTTGTCTGTTCTTCCTGGTAATCTTGCAGCGATCTTGGACCATCTATATACAAAATGAAATTTAAGAAATATGTTTAGTTACATTGAATATGCTTTCCTTTGAATAGTAATGGTTTGAGGTTGTTGGTAGAGATGTCAAAGTCTTGTGCCTTCGAATATATAAAACACAAAGGAAACTGACAAAATAAGTTATAATATTCTATTTGGAAGCGATGAACGTTACTTTGTCTCGAAGTTAATTTCAAAATTGGAAATAGAGTGCAAACTTTTTTTACAAAGAAAACTATCGAAGACTTTAGTTCAAAGATGGGAAACTGAATTTAAGACATATATTGTTTCTTATGAAAGTCATCAATCATATAATCCAAACATCTCTATATAATAAAACGGAAGTACACAACCTTTTTTGATAAACTATATAATTTTTATAAATTGATTACAAAATAGGTTATACATTAAGTATATTAAGTATATGTTTATTACAAAAAAACATTATAGATTAATTGGTCAATCTGTGGACTATATGAATATACTTAAGAATATCCTAAAGAATCTTCTTAAAGATAATATTCCAATGATTTATATAATTTCCTAAATAAAATTTTAAGTATTTCATATATTGTTACAAAATATATACTGTTAGACATAAATATATATTCTTAGGCGTAAAAAGAAATAAAATCTTGGCAACTTATCACACTTAATCGTGATTTCTGAGATCTTATTGCGAAACTAAAAATAAAATATTACCTAAGCACGTGTCATATTAAAAAACTTTCACCAAACATGTTCAAAAATTAAAATAAAAACAAACAACAAACATATCATTTCTCATACATAAAATTACAAAATTAACAATATAAAACTTACAAAATAGGTTTTTTTTTCAAGCCATTATATTTAGCATATGATTTTATTGCATAATTTTTTATCAAAAAAACTTTTATTGCATAATCAATATATTATATTTTATTCTAAAAGTATAATATAAATAAAAGATATTTCAACATGTGCTCTAGCACGGGTCCTAATCTAGTTATCTTATATAATAATACTAGGTTTTGAATCCACGCTACGCGTGGGTTTATTTGATATATTTGATAAAAATTATATATGATTGATTACGATAATAAAATATTATCTCTTAAAACAAATTAAAATTAGTACTAAAGAAAAAAATTAAATTTCAGATACACAATTTTTTAAAATATAAAAATCAGCTGTGTTATAAAATCAAATATGATAAAAAAATCATAAATTTAACTTGACGTCCAGGCGAGGCAAATCAAACTGATGACCTCACATATCCTAAACCATTTTCTTTGACCACCAGAAAAACGAAACAATTTTATAATCATGAATTTAACTCGTTTTCATATTTAATTGATCGCTACCACCTATGTTTTCGTGTTTTTTATTTAATGTTTTCTTATTCTTCATATTCTTTCTTGTCATTTTCATTGTCAAATTTTGTGTTAATTGTTATCGTAACTTTTACCGTTTGGTTTTTCGTTATACTCTTTTTCTTCTTCTTCCTCATCAACTTCTTCACATTCTTCCACTGAAAAACCTTTTTTTAGACTACCACACAACTTGTTAATCCATCAAACTCCCAGAACAAAATCATTTCTTTTCTTATAAAATTTGTGAAATTCATGATTACCAGCATAGTCAACACATGCACACAATTATTGACAATTTTATCGATATACTTATTTGGTTTTAGATCCACGCGTTTAGAAACTTCTCAAACCAAAATCCTTACTTGGTTTATAATATTTTAAAAACATAATAAAATATACTAATAATTAATTATTTAATATGAATCATATGATATATAGAAATATGAGTACACTATAAGAACATATTAATTATAAATAAATAATATCAATTATATTCTATCATCAAATAATATCAACCGTATCATATTATCAAATAACCGTAACCGTATATAACAGTAACCGCGTGAACCGTAACCATATTTAAACGTAACCGTTTAACCGTTTGTTAAACGGTTCAGGTTAAGGTTACAAAAATTTCTAACCATAATCGATGGTTAATAAACCTTAACCGTGACAACCGTAACCCTGGTCATGCCTATGTATAGCTAATAAAACATGTGTGTTTGTCGTCAATCTTTTTTCTTTAAACCTCAGAATTTGACTCAAACATCAAATTAAGGTCTTGCGATGTCAATCCTTCTTCCTTAGACCCAAAAATAAAAAATTAATGAAAGAATATCAACTCATCTATAAAGTCATACACAAAAATATGTTTTACAGCTCATAAGAAATAAAAAGCACAAATGTAGATAAATATGATAATTTATGTTTTGCATCAATATTTAGAATATTTTAAACTTTTAAAAGGTTTCGAAATATAAAATTTGAACCTTTTAAAATTTTTCAATATTTATAATATTTTTAACTTTTAAAATTTAAAACTTATAATATTTAAAACCTTTTTAAAAGCTAAGAAATATATAATATTGAAACTTTTAAAAGTTTCAATATTTATAATATTTAAACTTTTAAAATGTTTAAATATTATAATATATTTTTTGAAACTTTTTAAAGTTATAGTTTGATTAAATAAAAAACCAGATCAAACCGAATATAAAACTTTTGAACTTGGATGCCTGATAAATCAAGCTTTCCTGCTCATTCGTTGTTGGTAGCATATTAATCTTATTTATAATGGTTTTGAACCATTGTCTAAAAAATTTCTAACCGATGTGGGATATTGTGTTTAGTTCTTTTATTTCCATAAATTTAAAATTTTTCTTTTTCTAAAAAATGTTAATGAATGACATGTTAAATCCTGAGAGGTTGTTTAAAATAATTCTTAATATAGAAATATATGAATTAAATGAAACTAAAAAAGATTAATAATTTTGGAAATTGTATAAAATTTTAATAAGTTATATGCATCACATGTTCTTTCATTTACTTGGAATTGATAACCTGAATGATTATATATATTAAATATCGATAAATAAAAATTATATATATATATATATATGTGTGTGTGTGTGTGTGTGGTTACCAAAATAAGAATAGATGGTATGTGTGATGTGGAAATTTCAACAATTTATAAGAAATTAAGTTTGTACCTTTCTTATGATAATCAATATTGTATACAGTATACAGTACCTTACAAGGATATGCATGATTCATTTTCATGTATAAAAATAATCAAAATTTAAACATATTTATACATAATACGCGTACATAATAAACTAAGTTGTACGTGATGGAGAGATGATTTAAACATTTTTGGTAGATGCATAAACTAGAAATCGAGGTTTTCATAATTATTATATATATATATATGAAGCACTAATATGATAATGTATGACCACTCTCGTATATATATCATAGAATTTTTAATGTCGACACAAATACTCCTAGAGAAATCAGATAATGTATATATTATGACAGGTATTCAAATCATCTGCTGAAGAAGAAGAAAAAAAGGTTACTTAAATAGTATATATTTGTCTAAAGTAAATCATAATTTAGTATAATTTCACGAAAACTAAGGAGTGTCGGAAAACCTAGATTAATTGGTTGGTGAAAATGACTTTGGAACTAATGTGAAATGATAGGGTGCAAAGTGCAAACTGCGAACGTACACGCGTATATGACCAATAGTTAATTTACGCCAAAATTAAAGTTGAAATTCAAATAATTAGAATGTGTTTGATGAATTTTATTTTATTCAAAAACATTTCGATAGCCTTTAGGAAAAAAAAAAAAACATCTTTCTATAGCAATACATTTAGCATATGCAGGATTCTGACTTGGTGTAAACCATTGAATGAGTGGTAAGTTTGTAAAATGAAAACTGGCAAATCCTAACTTTTAACATTTTACAAAACTAACCACTCATCCAATGGTTTACATCAAGTCAGAATCCTGCATATGCTAAATGAAAAAACAATATACAAGTAGTGTTCGAAGTTTAGCAAAGTCTTCTTAACAAATTAAAACTTATTATATTAAAGAATTTTCAATGAAAACAATATACAAGTAGTGTTGGAAGTCGGACATCGTCAAAGGATACTGAAGTTGTCGGAGATTAGCAGTTGCCGTAGACAATACCCCAAAAAGTAAGTAAGCATTTTGGTTCGTAGTCTTACGTTTATAGTAGACACGTGTGTGTGACTTATCATCACTCGAAGTTTAATAAATAATATTTATTGATCAAACGATTCAATTCATAGTCTGACAAATAAGCTAGTATCTTTTATAGTAATAATATATATTTGCATTGCATGTTATCTATACGAAAGAATAATAGACTTGCAATTTATGACACGTACGTACGTGTATACATAAATTAGATCAATTTATGTTCTACTCTTTCCCAATGTGACTTGCAATTTTAGCTATACACAGGTCTTGTCCTAAATAAGTTAATATTTTCTAATATTGTGAAGTCATGTGTGGTTAGTTTGATACATTAAGGTACGACGTTTGGTTTCGTGTCCAATTGACGGGTATGCACTGTTCTTCAAATTTACGTATAAAATAAAAGTTAGGACGGTCCAACAAAGTTGATGATCTGAGGTAAAAAAAAAACTTCGATCTTTTATATATACTAGGTTAATACCCGCGCTACACCCCATTATTATTTTTAAAGTTTAGTTGTTGATCAGTTTTTCAAGTGAATAATTGGGTTGCATGTTATTTTAGCAAATATATATATATAGGAGCGATAAATTAATTTTGAGATTCAATAGTTAGAGTCATTATTGTGCTTACCCTTGGGCAAAAAATGCAAATGCCCACAGCCACCAAAAAAAAAAAATAGGTCACATTTTTATAAAAAGATTAAGCTTATATGTTTAGTTTAGTATGATATAATTTGTCTTTTAATAGCATTTTTGATGAATATTATATTCTATAGAGATTTTTTAATCTTGGTTAGCAAAATCTATATTTATTTTTTTGGTTTTCACTATAAATAATTTTTTTATTCATTATTGTAATATTTTTTTTAAAAAAAAGCTACATTTTTTTAAATGTCGCCCTAAGCCTCCACTATTCTAAGCACGACACTGGTTAGAGTCTTCGTTCAAATTTTCTTTAAAAGTTATTTTTTAAAACCAAACTGTGATGTTTTTCATTGTTGGCCTTTTTCTTTGATTGTTCCTTCACTCCATATTCACTAACCTTTTTTTGAAGAGACTCGTGATAAAACGAGAGAGAGTTGTCCATGAATGAAAACAAGCTTTGGTAGATATATGCCAAACTCGATATCATCAATTCCAACTTCCACCTGTTCAATAAGTAAGGGTGGTAAGAGTCAGTAGTTCAAGAGTGAACAATGAAAGAGTTTGAGTTCTAGTAAATAACCTAGATTTTTTTTCCTAAAACAAAAAACTTGGATGATATCAGAAATCAGAACTCACCCTAATGTTGTTATTTATTGGAGGAGACAGAACATTGTTGTGGACCTGAGTTCAAACAAATTAAAAGGCTAAGTTTATCATAAGTATTGTTGTATCACGAAGACATGCACATAATTAAAGAAAAATACTACAAAATCTTAATATTCCATGATGCTTCCAGCATAACCACGTGTGCCTGAAGAAAACAGACAGAGACGTAATGTACTACAATATTAAAATTTAAGAACTTAAATATTGTTTCAATCTAATGTTAAAGAATATTATCTATCATATTGCTACAAATATGATATATTGACACACATTCACACCATTGTATGCCTTTCTTTCATAAATTTCTCCAGGTACATCAAGCTCACGCACTGAAATTTAGAGATAGAAACCAATCAAATTGATCAATAAGTTACATATAACTAAGACTCCGAGAGACCACTAAACAAAAGAACAAAACTATGTCATAATCGAACTCTAAACTGGTCAATAACTTTCTTTGTAATTTATAATTAGTATGTTTAAATATAAACACTTACGGCTTGGTTCGTGACTAAAGTCATAGCAGATAGAATCAAGTGTATTTTTGATCAAGGTCTTCAAGGTGGGATTGGGTGCGAGCTTAGAAACCCAAAGCCATTAATGTCCAACCATCATCAAATTATCTGAAATTACAAAAAAAACATAACAAAAAAATCCAAATACAAAATTACATCATCTAAATAAGTATAATCCACTTCAAAATAATAAGCAAGAGTCCTAAAAAAACAAACAAACTTCGCTAACCAACATCGAGAGGCTTTTGAAAAGATTTGTGAGAGTTTTGTGTGTTTGTTATTAATTTGACTTTAGATTGAGAAAGTGAGGTTGCTTCTAATATGCGATGAGGCTATCTGCATACACCGTAATCATAAACCCTCAAAGAACCTCAACTGTAACATACCATAGCAATGTTCTACCCAATCACATCATATCCAATACTCTGGATCAAGCTATTGTACTAAGAATCGCTACACAAATATATCAGACAAAAATCTAGGAAATGAGAATGAATCAATATAATACAAACATCACACAAAGAACTTACAAACAACAAAATGGTCAAAGATACACTTAAAAGAGGAAACCTTAAGATCGGGCATGTCAGAATTGAGGTTACCTTGAAGACGGGTCCAAATCCATCTTCATCGAGTTTGTGGGTTGGGTGAAAATCTTTGGTATTGTTTCTACTCAAATTATCTGTCTCAAAAACTTCTTCTTGGTTTTGTGATAGAAAATTGACTGAAATTGGAGAATCAAAGAGAGATATCCAAAGAAGGGAGAAAGAGGAGATGAGAGAGAGAGAGCCTAACTCTCCAAATATATTGCATTTTTACTTCGGGTAAAAACTGTGGCAAATCCATTACAATTATGCTCTAGCTTAAGAAGATAATTATGAAAGATATGTTGGTGGTGATACACGGAGTGTCTGTTAGAACTTGAATGAACACATCAGCTGCTACTCTCTCTCTATGGGTTGAGGAAGAAAATTATATGGCGTGAAGAAGACGAAGAGCGAGACTTTTGACTTTTTTGATTCGGTCGAGGAGAGGCTTACGAGTATAGAGAAGGTGACGTGGAACCAAGAATAATTAACATTGGTTCAAAAATTCTGAGATGTATTAATCGTTATATTTTGATTGGCTAGGTGTTTTAAATTAGGTGTCAGTTCCAGGTTTTTTTAAATCGTTGAGGTGTCATGCTCTGGTGAGAAGCGTTCAAGTTTTATTGTATTGATTGATACTAGATTTTAACCTGCGGTATACCGCGTGCATATAATTTTTATTATTATGTATATTTTATATTGTATTTGTTATTTAAGTATTAGATATTTTACAAATAGAGAATAACTAAATTTCTCGGCTGTTTATGCGGCTAAATATTTATATTAATTTTGTAACCCGTAATATATTTCATGACTATTTGTTTATTATATTTAGTTTATTTTGTTTAATATTTGAGATTATATTTTGATTTTTAATTATTATAACAAAAAATAAGGTATCTGAATATATATAAGTCATTTATACACTATGATTAAGCCACATTTTTCTTAATGATTTAATTATTTTACACAATCTTAGTCAAATCAACTTAATTTTATATGTCAAATAATATTAATAGTGTTGACAAAAAATAAAATGAGGATTTAACCCGTGTTAGCACAAATTGAATGATATTGTATTAATTCCAACATGTCCTTTTTATAATTCATTTACTATATAATTATATTATATAGTATTTTAAACTTTTTTTATTTTACGTATTCGTAATATTTTAAAATTATATTTAGTTTATATATATTATTTATAATATTTAAATACATGTGAATCAAAGTTCTTCTTAGTTAAGAATCAAAGCTCACAGGTTTTGGAAAACAAAATGGCAAATTGTTGTTTTCTTTGTTTTCAAAAGATTAAGAAATAGAATATTTTCAAAACACAATAGAAAATGTGGTTAAATATATCATAGTTTCTGTTTCCATATTTATTTTGCTGTATTTTTTTTAAGTTGAAATAGAATGTAAAATATTTAGGAAACAAAATCTGAAATAATGTTATTTTTAGAAAAAATTTTAGGGATTAATTTTGTAAATAAGTACAAACAAAGGGTAGAACCCAAAATATACTTTCAAAAATATATATATATAGATATTTTTTTGTTCAACACTTCGATCTTTTATATATTTTTGTAATTATGTAGAGGAGTGTATTCAACTTGACATTTTAAGTGATTTGGGTAAAATTTACAAATTCTATGTTATTCAATCATGGATTTTAAAAAGTCTATTAAAATCCACTGTTATTAAACTGATGATTTAAAAATCTACTTTAAAATCCACTGCTATTGAACTAATGATTTAAAAATCTACTTTAAAATCCATTGTTATTCAAAACAGTTTTGTGGATTAGGATTTTAATAATTTTTAGGATTTTGGAGGATTCTAGAAGATTTGTTTAGTTAAAAATACAGAAATCCAAATCTCATGGTTTTAGGTGGGATTTGAAAGAATTTTACAAAAAATCATTTGAACTTCCCTAAAATCTATCAAAATTCTAAATTTCCTAAATCCCATCAAATTCTCCAAAATCATAGTTTGAATACACACCCGTAGTTTAACGGATAGAACTGAAATATTTTCAAAATGGTTTTTTCTCTCTCGCCAAGCGATTACCCAAAGCCACTGTTCCCAACCAAACTCTTCGTCTTCATCGTTCCCGGCCGACGTCGGCTTCTCTGGCGTCGGTCACCCCTTTTTCTTGCTTATCTAGTTTTGTAATTTAGTTTTTATATAGATCTAGATTTAATAACATCGGCAAGTTGGTTTTCATGGCTACTTGGTTGATGCTTGTGATTCAATGCCTCATCATCCTTCTCTCTTTTCGAGAGTGTTATTTTCCGACCATAATCCGGCAAGAGAACCGGAGATTTGTCGGCGCCTCTCCGTCAGGGATTCACCTAGGCGGTTTCCGTAGTTTCATGTCTGAATTGCGTAAGGGATTTCAAACACAGATCTGGGATCCAGGAGTACCCAACATCAAATCTGGCGGAAAGGAAATACGATTAATTCGCTTATAAAAAAGTCGTGTTGCACTTTTCTCGGCGAGGATCTCCGACGAAGACGGTCAACTGCCGAAGACGCCAACAACTCTCGTTCATGGTGGTTCTTTATTCTTATGGAGGAGTTTAGGAGATGGTGATTGTGCTCTCCCGAAGGTGTCAACATTTATTAGTGGTGGAAGGGATCTCTTCGGATTATATGATGACGAGACAATATGCAGGTCAAACTTCATTACTAAAACTTGTTGTCTTTTCCTCTCGAAGGTACAATGGACTAGTTTATGTTGCAACATTGACTCAGTTGAGGCAACTTGGGTTTTGATGTTTCTCTATATTCTTTGTCCATTTGAAAATATTTTCAAATCTGTTTTGGTGGTATTGGAGATGTACATGCGGCCCAAAGGCCAAGCCTATGAAGCATGAGCTTGTGGCCTTTTTAATGTCGTGTAGAAGTTTCGGCCTTTTTTTTCAAAAAAATGTGTTTAGTTTAGTGGTATTTGTCTCAGTTAGTGGTAATGAGTTTTTGGGTTCGATTCTTATCAGTTACAAAACAGCCCTTTTATTTTAATTTAATTGTGGCATTTATTAACTTAGAGCCGGCTCTGTGGATAAGACGAGGCCGCCTAAAGAATCTTCCAAAAGAATCCAATGGGACCTTGCCGAAAACATCATCTATATTGATTTCAAAGAAGATACAAGATGCAGAATCATCTCATACAACTTTGAATCCATATTTACTACTTAAAGTAATGTCAAAAACATTTTGGAGTTTCAGCTATAAGCTGATAGCCAATAAAAAGTATGTGAATGGAGAAATAACAAATTATAATAATTTCCTATATTTACGTAAATGATTGTTTTGAGATGCTTATGTATTAGGTAAACATTTTTTGATATTAATATATTTGATTTGCCGTAAAAAAACAATGTAGTTTAATGGATTCAACTAATGACCATAATCATCATATCCGGTACGAGAAGGCTTTTTAAACAAGGATCAAAAAACATTTCGTATACATAAGCAGAGGATATAAAGGCCTTAAAAGCCCAATAAGCGAAATTGGGCTCAAGATAACACATATTATCTTGTAACCAAGCCCATACATTTCCAAACCAGCGTCTCTCAGTTTCTTCTTTCTCGTCTTCGTAGCTGCAACGACTGAGTTTTTTTCTTACTAGCGGAAGAGAGAGAGAGAGAGAGTCGCCGTTCACCGATCCTTTCTCCGATCTCCTTCTCCTTCCAGGTATATTGTCTCTCTTCACTATCATCATCTCCAATTGTATGTGAATTTTGGTTTCCTCGCTTCGAATTTTTGATCCTTGATGTGAGAGAATTCTAGGGTTTTTTTTTTTTTTTTTTTTTTTTTTT
>NC_025692.1:19161435-19191171 GCF_000633955.1 Camelina sativa | reverse complement strand
GGTTTTTTTTTTTTTTTTTTTTTTTTTTTTAAATCCTTGTTCTGTAGAAATTTTTATCCAGAATCTTTCTAAATCGATTACAAAGAATCACTCATTCGATTCCGTAAAGATCGATTTGGTCAGTGTTGTATCTACGATGATGGGAATATTAAGATCTTCGAATCTGGATTTTAGTATTCATGTGTATTTGTAGCAATGTTGAACTCATACTTTAGCTGCATTCTCTGTATGTTACCTTATAGGCACTCTTGTATTGCTTAAGCTTTGCATAATCTAGAACTTGTAGAGAAAGAGTTAACTATGGTAGTTAGCTAACATTTTGTCAATTTGAAGAGCTTGGCAAAACTATAAGCAAGCTTTGTTGTGTTTCTTGATATGGATTTTTCATCTTCCAGGGTTTTGCAAACTTGGTATAGTATGGGTGACTTTTCGATTCAGATCAGTTCAAAGCTGATCAATCAGCTAGCTGAAGGCAATGATCAACCAAAGAGGAAGGCGAAGAAAACCAAACCCAAAGTGTCACCACAGAGGAAGGTGGAACAAGAAGCGAAGACACACCACCACGATGCAGAGAAGCCGAATCCAGTGGGGGAGTTACCAATGCAGCCACCGTTTTTTTTCCCAATACCGCAACAAGCAGCAGCAGCAGCAGCAAGCGCGGAGTTGGAGTTGATAAAGTCTGTTTCGAAAGAGAGTGAGAAGGTTCTTGAGAAGCTGGAGAAAGTAGAGAAGAACCTTGTTCATGAAGTGACAGAGAGATCCAAGGAGCTGAGGGAGAAAGAGTTTAAGATCCCTGAACCGAAACCGATGCCTTGTTCTGAAGATCACGAAGCGTGGATGAAATGCTACAAAGAGAACATTGATAACCCGTTGAAATGTAGCGGTTTGGTTAGGAGTTACCAGGAGTGCGCACGCCGGTGCAGACAGCAAGTGAATCCTGAGGAAAAGTAGAGATAATAAGATTGGGAAAGGCTTTTTTTTGTGATAAGAAGGGGAGAGTTTCTGTTTTTATTTGCTTTCTGAGATCTTATGAATGATACAGGAAAATGAGAATTGATTCCTTTTCTATTACTTGAAAGCAAAAGGAAAAAAATAATTAGAATCTGTGATTATGTTCATCAGATCAAACTTTCAGAACTTGTGTTCTCTATTTACTATTTTGGCTTATCTTGCACAGAGATTGCCACATTATTTTCGTAAAATTTGGTTGCTCAACTGTTTCCTAATTATTCTTGGAATAGGAGCCATTAAAGAATCTCATTTTATTAAGTTAGTTTTGCTTGCGAGCTATTATGATAGAGACTCTTTTAGGTTTCATCCTACACTTCCTCTGCTTGTTCCTCCTATCCACTCTGAAGTTAAAGAAACCACTCATTGCAATTCCTGTATTGTCCAAACCAAATTTCTAGTCCCTTGCACCCTACCGGTTTGTGATGTAACCGGCCGATTATGTAAAATGTTGGTTTTGTTGTTTTTAGAATTATTTTTTTTTTGGGAAATTCTCAAAAATAGCACAAATTTATGTTTTTCTTCCAAAATTAGCATACACACGTGTATATCATTAATAATACAGTTAAGAGATTAAAAAAAAATAAACAAAGTGTTGAATTTGGGAGAACCGAATACTCTGTGTTCCTCAAGCGAGATAGAATCGGAGAAATGTGAATCCGGCCAACCCAATTGTTAGCGATATATTCTGGGCTTAGTATTTTGGGCTTTAAACGTGTAGTTTACGTCAATGACGGTTTGTGTATACCCTAGCTAAACATGTATAAATAAGGTTGTAACCTAGATCAATAAAGACAAGTCAGTTCAATACCTAATCCTACATGGTATCAGAGCTAGAAAAGTTTTAAAATTCTTGTTGTTCATCGATAAGTTTCGATTCGGTTGTGTCCGTCGATAGTTTCGACTTGTCTTGTGTATCAAGATCTTCATGAGTACCCACGGAGAACATGTGTCTTCTTCTACATGGGCCCTCGTCGCTTCCTCTGTTTCCACGGTGGTGTCGCCGTATACACTTTCAAGCTCCGACAACCCCGAAACTGCTATTACCTCTGTTTTGCTGAACGGAGATAACTACAATGAATGGTCTGAAGAGACATTCTCCACCAGTTCCCCTTTGCTCATGGCCAGCTTCCAGTTCGCTACCTCGGTTTGCCTCTGCTCACAAAGCAAATGTCATATGTTGACTGTCTTCCTTTGTTAGAAAAGGTCCGAGCCCGTCTGACATCATGGAGTGCACGTCCTCTCTCTTATGCAGGTCGTCTGCAGCTTCTTAAGTCCGTAATTTCTAGTACACTCAACTTTTGGATCTCTGCATATCGTCTCCCTAGTTTGTGTATAACAGAGATAGACAAATTATGCTCTGCTTTCCTCTGGTCTGGTCCTGAGCTGAGTGGCAAGAAGGCAAAGGTCTCTTGGAAAGAAGTCTGTCGCCCAAAAGCAGAAGGGGGTTTGGGACTCCAATCTCTCCGTCTTGCCAACAAGGTTAGCTGTCTTAAACTCCTATGGCGAATAATGTCTGGACGAGATTATCTCTGGAACAGGTGGATCTCTGTCACTCTACTCAAAAACAGGCCCTTTTGGGAACTCAAATCTACTACTAGTATGGGATCATGGATGTGGAGGAAGCTCCTAAAGTATAGATCACTTGCGAAGCAGCTTTACAAAGTGCAGGTTAATAATGGGACATCAACATCGTTTTGGTATGACAGTTGGAGTAGCTTGGGTTGTCTCCATGAGATCACTGGTAGCAACCGACATATTGAACTCGGCATTCCTTTGACTGCAATCGTGGCAACGGCCAAAGAGGGCCACCCCCAAGTAGGCGTGAGCATCGTTCTGCCCTTCTCAACACCATTGAAACTGAACTAGCGGCTCTCACTCTCACTGCAGCTGAGGATATCCCCATGTGGAAGGGTCAACACAATACCTATCGTGAGAGGTTCATAACTAAGGAGACCATTACTCTGCTTCGTGAATCTCAGCCGGCGGAACCTTGGTCTCAAAGTGTCTGGTTCATGCATGCAACCCCCAAGTATGCGTTTGTATCCTGGCTGGCTGTTAAGAATCGATTTCCTACGGGGGACCGCATGCAACGATGGAATACCAATCAACGAACAGATTGTGTTTTTTGTGGTTCAGTGGAAACCCGTGATCACCTCTTCTTTTCCTGTTCGTATGCCGCAGCGGTATGGGTTCCACTTGCGACTAGACTCCTTGGAAATCTTTTCACAATTGATTGGAACACTCTTCATGCTACACTCCGCAATACCAACATGGATAGAATCCGTCTCTTCACTATTCGTTATAGTTACCAAACCACGGTTTATCATCTTTGGCATGAACGCAACAAGCGAAGACATGGAGCAACTCCCATACCCTCTTCTCATCTGGTCAAGCTCATTGACAAGATAGTACGCAACATGTTCACTTCAATCCGCAACCTGGGAAACTACTCTTATGACGATGGGCTGACCTTATGGTTTGCCACTCGCCCTACTTGACTCATCTCTGCTGTAAATTTTGTCTTCTCTTTTTTCGGTTTTGTTTAAGCAAACTCAAAAACTGGTAACAGTCATTGTAAAACAGTCTTTTTTTATTTGAATTAATTTAACATTCAATTCAAAAAAAAAATATATAACTCACATAATGGGCGGGCCATGTCGTCTATTTACGAAAATGTATTTTGCGGTGTACAGTTGTACACACAAAGAATTATGACGATTGTTGTTTCGTTCAATCTTAAGATTGTCTTTCAATCAATCTTAGTACACAAACTCTCTTTTCTTGTGGTCCAAATGGATTTTGTTTTTCGTCTAGTCTGAATGACTAATTTTTGGTCCCTAGAGATATACGGTATAATCTCTATAAATTAATACTTTTAAATTAATACTCTCTATAAGTTAATAAATTCTTTCGGTTCCGAGCTGGACCGGTGTAAAAAATGATACATTTTGATAAAATAATAAGATAATAACTTTTTTGGAAATCTTATGTAAAAATATGGTCCCATCAATATCATAAATTAATAATCAAATAAACTAATATATATATATATATATATATTGAAATATGGCTCTATTGTTATTTGGCTATTCTTTAATTTGCATTCTAATAGAGTTCATTTCTAAACTTTTTCATTATTATCTTCTCAAAACGCATCCAAAAATTGTAAAGAGTCTTAGATTTGATAATTGCTTCTTTACTAACTGGTTCTAAAGGTATCATAATATCTTATTCGACTTCATCATTACCATGAAATATATTACTAGCAATTTCTTGTAAACTCTAAATTTCTATCATTTATCATTTTTACCTATATAATCTAGTAAACAATTGACATTCATCCTATTGCGATAGCCAAGATTATATAAATTAAAAAAATTCTTTTAAAATATGAATGATAACAAAAGTACATTATTTTGTAATAGAAAATTTTCAAAAGTATGAAAATAAGAAAATATCTTCATAAATTAATGTTTTATTAATTTATCGATAAATTAAAATCTGTATAAATTAATAAAATTTCATGGTTCCGACCCTATTAATTTATAGAGGTTTTACCGTATGATCGTTAAAAACGAGGAAAATTATATCATCCGCTCAAATGTTATCAATTTATTATTCCCTCTTGAGACTCTTGAGTCCTCCACTCAGTGAAGATTAAAATACCATTAACGAACAATAACTCAAGTCCATCTCATAACTTCTACAAACAGCTGTAAAACATGTCTCCGATTTTAACTCTCTTCACTGATAACACAATACTAATCAATGTGAAACCTTACGCAATTCCCGTTCTCATCGCCATCTTATCGATTTTATGGTATCTATTCAAACGCTCGCCGCATCCGCCTCTACCGCCTGGACCGCGAGGACTTCCTATCGTCGGAAACCTCCCGTTTCTTGACCCGGACCTTCACACCTACTTCACAAACCTCGCTCAGATTCATGGTCCAATCTTCAAACTCAATCTTGGTTCAAAACGAACGGTTGTGGTCAACTCTCCAGCACTAGCTCAAGAGATCTTGAAAGATCAAGACATCAATTTCTCAAACCGTGATGTTCCTCTCACGGCCCGAGCCTATACTTATGGCGGTCTCGACCTTGTTTGGTTACCATACGGTGCCGAATGGAGGATGCTTAGAAAAGTTTGCTTTCTCAAGCTTCTTAGCCGCAAAACTTTGGATTCTTTCTACGAGCTTCGTCGCAAAGAAATCCGGGAAACAACGAGGTACTTGTACCAGAAAGGTCAGGAAGAATCACCCGTGAACGTCGGAGACCAGCTTTTTTTGGCGATGATGAATCTTACAATGAATATGTTATTGGGAAGTTCGGTGAAAGCAGAGGAAATGGAGAGTGTTGGAACAGAGTTTAAAGGAGTGGTTTCTGAGATAATTAGGCTTTTGGGTGAGCCTAATATTTCTGATTTTTTCCCAATGTTAGCTAGATTCGATCTTCAAGGTCTTGTGAAGAAGATGCATGTGTGTTCTAGAGAGGTTGATGCGATACTTGATCGAGCCATCGAACAGATGCAAGAACTAAGAAGTAAGGATGGTGAATGTAAAGACTTTTTGCAACATTTGATGAAGTTAAAGGAGCAAGAAGCTGACTCGGAGGTTCCTGTTACGGTTAACCATGTCAAAGCCGTGCTCGTGGTAATGAAATAATTTCAGTCTTTATACTTTGGAGGATATCATATTTTTGCAAACAATGTAGATTAGTCGTAAGGCTGTAAACTTTTCTTTTTTAAAACGTAGGTTAGTCTCAAGATCTTCGGATACAAAAAGACAAGTTGTTTGTTTGTTCATGAGGACTGACTGACTTAATCAATGTGATTTTTATATATATGTGAAGGATATGGTAATTGGTGGTACAGATACATCAACCAACACGATAGAGTTTGCCATGGCCGAACTAATAAGAAACCCAGAGTTGATGAAGAGAGCGCAACAAGAGCTAGACGAAGTTGTAGGCAAAGACAACATAGTTGAAGAATCACACATCACTAAACTTCCTTACATAGTAGCCATTATGAAAGAAACACTTAGACTTTATCCAACCATTCCTTTGCTTGTCCCTCATTGTCCCACTGCAACCGCGGTTGTGGGTGGCTACACCATCCCTAAAAACACTAAGATCTTCATCAACGCTTGGTGTATTCAGAGAGACCAAAACACGTGGGATAATCCGACTGAGTTTTGTCCTGAGAGGTTTCTTAATAATAAGTCTTGTGAATTCAATGGAACAGATTATAGGTTTCTTCCATTTGGATCTGGAAGGAGAATGTGCGTCGGTGTAGCACTCGCCGAGAGGATGGTTTTGTACACTCTCGCGACATTATTACATTCGTTCGATTGGAAGATACCGGAAGGACAAGTGTTGGAATTGAAAGAGAAGTTTGGGATTGTCTTGAAGCTCAAGACGCCTCTTGTTGCCTTGCCCATTCCAAGGTTGTCCGATTCGAATCTTTATTTATAATGGCTAAAATCTTTAAAGTTTTCTAAAAACGGGAAAGATTGTTATAATGTTACTAATATACAACAAAAATAATTACTGTTCTTGTTACTTTCCTGATGTTGTTGTTATAGTGACCAATATGTATATTATGTGATATTTTTATTTTATTTGTACGACTATATTTTATTATGGTCAGTGTTATTTCACTGAATCACTTAAATTGGAGCATCATACCATAAATAAGTAGTTATTCTAGTTATCTTTATTTTTATTTTTAAATGAAATCTTAGTTTTATGTTCACTAGATTGGCATCCGCGCTACGCTGCGGGATTGATTTTTTATTTTATTTTTGTCATATTTTCCTGTTTTGTTTTTCTAGATTCATAATTTAATATATGTTATTTGGAATCAATTCATAATTTTTTGATAATTTCAATAGTATTTTTTATTAATATTATTTACATCATTATATGATAATTGAGTTTTTTATTTCATAAATTTAGTTTTTGAATAGATTTTAAATTTTATTACCAAATAAATTTAGGGATTACAAACTATTAGTTATTGATTTTTTTCTCACTCACAACCCCTCTAGAACAGTAAGACATATTACTCTTTGATGTATACATTTTAAATGTTCTTGATGGATCTCTTAGAGTACGTTAGGTTTAGGTAATTAAACCTTTGTCTCATAAATCTGACATAAACCAAAGATGAAGCTTTTGAAATTTACTAAGATCGAAAGGGAAATAAAAAATGATAATTTTCACATAGAGTTCTGGAAGTAGTAGTAAGTAACATGTATTGTACTAAACCTTGAAAAAGAAAACGTTCTGATCCAAAGCAGCAATTTGCTCAATATCATCTTCATTTAAGAACTAAGTGAACAAAGAAAAGGTGAGTTAATTTACACAAACACTAATATTTTTTCTTGAAGCAACCCTAAAAGCTTGAATAAAATTGACATCTTTACCTCGATTGGACCTGCAAATCTAAAAGAGATTAATGAACTTTGTCATGCCCAAGTTGCTCTTTTGTGAATTTTTTAATCTTTTGTATATAAGACGACAATTGTGTGGTTAGGGAGGGGATTACCTGAAGAATTGATATCTCTATGTCTCTATTCTCTTCTTCCTTCTTCTTCACATCACTATGCATCTCTCTTTCTATTCTATCTTTTCAAATTTCTTTCCTACCCTAATTTTTAACTTCGCCTCTTCTTCCAAAGAGTTCTCGATAACCGAAGAATTTGATTGCAGAATCTGTAGATTTTTGTTGAAATTCTTGTTCAAATTAATCAAAGTTGAATTTGGTGAGATTGTTTTGCCTCTTTAAACAATGACCTCTGCTTCTTCCATGTCTCTTGCCGCACGAGTCGTGTGTTTTCATCTCTTAGTGTTTGTTTCATCGACGACAAAACTTTGTGACGATTCTTTTGTTTCTTCTCTCTAAAAAACAGTCTTTTAGTGTGAAGGAGAAGAACAAACAATTAGAGTCTTCGTGTTTTTTTTTTAATTATCTCGGCAAGGGTTTATGAAGTGAAAGACAACGTGATGTGGCATATAGGGGTGTCAATCGGGCTGGCTCAGTACGGTCTGTCCCGAAATCCGCAAAACTCGCATATATTTGAGCCCTTCTCGACCTGCCCCGAAATATTTTCAAGTCTTTATTTCAAAGCCCGGTCCGGCTCTAACAGGACTATATGACTTTTGGGGTTTTTTCATGCTTTTTCGGGCTTATCTTACAAATCAAAAATTCAAACTTATAAGTTAGTTTATAACATGTCTTAAAAAGCAATGTTTAGCACGGAGGTGTTGATAGCTAATATCAAAAAGGCTGAACGAGAGGATAAACTTACTGGTATTACGCTAGCTCGGGATTGCCCCACCATCTCGCATTTGCTTTTTGCAGATGATAGTTTGTTCTTCTGTAAAGCAGAAGCGACATAATGTAGGATGGTCATGGAAATCATAGGAAATTATGGAAAAGCGTCCAGACATGAGGTTAACTTGGAGAAGTCGTCTATCATGTTTGGAAAAAACGTCCCGGAGGACTTAAGACCCCAATTAAAGTCTGTCATCGATATTTCAAAAGAAGGCGGTATGGGTTCTTATTTGGGTATTCCTGAAAGCCTTCAAGGTTCGCGAACTAAGGTTTTTAGTTATGTTAATGATCAGTTAGATGATCGTGTGGATGGTTGGTCGGTGAAATATTTATCGAAAGGCGGCAAGAAAATCATGATCAAGTCAGCTGCGTTGGCTCTCCCAACTTATGTTATGTCCTGCTTTAAATTGCCACAGGAATTGACGTCTAAATTAACAAGTGCTATTTCAAGATCTTGGTGGCGGTCTAACGACAAAGCTCGTGGTTTGCACTGGGTTGCTTGGGATAAAATGTGTGATGATAAATGCGAAGGCAGTTTGGGTTTTTGAGATTTGGAGTAATTCAATGACGCGATGCTGACTAAGCAGTATTGGCGGTTAATTTATTATCCGATATCTCTAATGGCCCGTGTGATGCGAGGCCGATATTTTCGAAATGAACATCCTATAATGGCCAAAAAGCCATACTCTCCCTCATTTGCTTGGAGGAGTATTTTTTCAATGAAAGGCTTAGTGGAAAAAGGAGTAAGATGGGCATTAGGATCTGGTTGTGATATTTCGGTATGGAAAGATCCTTGGATACAAGATAGTCAACCAAGACCAGCTAACGGTCACGGGAGACTGCTCCATCCTAACTTAATGGTTAATCATTTGATCAACCCGCACACTATGGAATGGCATCTGCCCATCCTTGAGGAGTTCATGGATCCAGAGGATATTCAGATTATTCACGCTATGCCAATCAGTAAATCCTATAAACCGGATCGACTGATTTGGCATTACACTAAATCCGGGAAATATACGGTCAAATCGAGTTACCGGGTAGCCTGTGATTTAGTTAAGATAGGTGAGTCTGGACCGACGTGTACTGCCCTTCGGGCTCAAGCTTGGAAACTTGACGTTCCCTCCAAGGTTCAACATTTCGTTTGGCAGATAGCATCCGACAATCTTCCAGTGTTGGACCGGCTAGCTCATCGGGGTGTTCGGTGCGACACTCTTTGCACACGGTGT
This sequence comes from Camelina sativa, assembly GCF_000633955.1. Lineage (NCBI taxonomy): Eukaryota > Viridiplantae > Streptophyta > Magnoliopsida > Brassicales > Brassicaceae > Camelina > Camelina sativa. The sequence continues at coordinate 19,181,592 of NC_025692.1, read as the reverse complement.
GGGCTGGCGGCTGAGACGATAAACTATGCTCTATTTGAGTGTTCTAGGTCTCGTAGGATCTGGGATTTATCTCCGGTTTCATTAACATTCGATGGTTTTCCCTATGGCTCAGTTAATTCTAATTTAGACTTCTTATTCTGGCGGGCGACATCTCAATCGAGTGTCTCAGATATTATTATTCGGCTACCTTGGATTGTATGGTCAATTTGGAAGGATATGAATAAAAAGGTTTTTCAGGGTACGGAGGCGGCGCCAATAGATATTATAAATCAGGTGGCTAATGATAGGATTTTATGGGAGGAGGCGAGGTCATTCACAGGCAGAGCCATGGATTATTCGACATCTATGGAAAATCTGGAACCTCTCCGCGATGTCAGATTGATGGATCTGGAAGGGGTCTGACTCCTTTGTGGGCTTAAGTTGGTGCTTTTGCAATAGAGAGGACAAAGCGTTACTAATGGGAGCACGATGCTATAGACGTACACCCTCACCACTACATTCGGAGTTACAAGCCTTGATCTGGGCTATGGAGTCTATGTTGGCGGCTGGCGTGGATTATTCCTTTTTCGAGACTGATTGTGCAGAGCTAGTGGCGATGGTGTAATCTCCGGATGATTGGCCCGCATTCTCCAACCTGTTGGACGACTTCGATTTACTTAGAGCTTCCATCCCCAGCTTCATCCTCAGCAGGATTCCGCGTTCGACAAATGTGAGGGCAGATTGTCTAGCCCGCTCATCGCGTTCTTTAGATTCCGAAACTACTTTTGTAAACTTCTTCCCTCCGGTTTGGGCAACCAACCTTGGAGTACTGTTTTAATTTAATGTTCGGTTGACAAAAAAAGAGAGCAATGTTTAAAGGTGCAATATAAAACAAATCAATCAAAATTTAAATAATTCATCTATATTCACTAAAACCAACTTAATCTAAAACAAATAAAAAAATTAAAACCAAATAGATTTTTATATTTTAACCAAATAAAATTTATATATAATTCAAATAAAATATCACAGATAAAGATTTTAAAAATTTTAAGTAAGGTTATTAAGTAAATATAAAATTAATATTAGAATTTTAAACTTTATTTACAATAAATTATTAAATAAATATTGCAATCAAACAAAATTGTTAACAAAAAGGTATAATTATATTTGTATAAGGGTTGTTGGGTCTGAGCCCGATTGGGCTAAGCCCTAAAAACTCTAAAGCTCGAACGGGCTAAGTCCAAAAGATCCGATTTTTCTGGACATATATTTAAGTCCGAGTCGGGTGTTTTTCAAAGCCGGGCCAGTCTGCAGGCTTTGGGCCTAATTGACATGCCTAGTGGTACATAGTTTTTTTAATTGGTTTTGAAATACTAGCTGTATTAATTGAAATATTTTTATTGGCTATTGATTTTAACTTAGGTGTCAATACCAACTTCAATGTTGAGGCTGATGTGTCACACAAGGAAAGCAACACATCCTTCTTTTATTGTATAGATTCTAAAACTAATTAATACATTCAAAAATTTGAAATATGATCATTTTCTCTTAGAAGTGAAATCATATTATTATTACTAAAAAAAACTCATAGTTTTGTCTTTAATCTTTTAAAATTTCATTTATTTACTTAAATTGTTTTTGATTTAGTTATTATTTTAAATATTTTAAATATAATACTTTAATGCAGAAAAGGATCACATAGATTTAGACATGTGGCAGCTTCTCAGTTGCTTACGTAATAGTCTCTAAGAGAAAATTGTGGGGTGCCTCTGTACTTTATTATATAAGTTTTCTTTTATTTTTACGATTTTTCTATAATGGTCAATGGTAATTCACTGATTCATTTAGATTGGAATATTGCACCGAAATTTTTTAATTAGTTATTCTAGCTGTCTTTATTTTTATTCTTAAGTGGAATTATCGTTTTACATTCATTTTAAAACTAATTAATATATCTAATAATATGAAATATAATTATTTTTCGGTTAAAAGTTGAATCCTGTTTCTATAAATACTAGCTAGATCCAACTAACTCAAACTCTGCATCTACGAACAACAATCATACATATTTCAGCTCCACAAGCATCTTACATTCGTAGACTCTGATTCCTCTTCCAACTAACCACTTCGTGTTCTACCCGAACAAGCCACTTAAACATGTATCCCAAACATCACCTCGTCTAGTTACTGAGTCGCACAACCAACCATCCCTAGCGACCGAGTAACAAGAGAAATTGGTTGGAATACTTTATTTTGTCCAGCCACAGAAACACCTCTCCGATGAACCCTCTGATTCACCGACTTAACTTTAACCCTACACTTTTGAGCTCCACATTTATTCTCTAACAACCAAAACCTAACTCCATATGCCATGGAAGCTCCTGCAAGGTTCCAGCTCAAACTGAGCTCGATGGCTCAACCAACAAGACAATTTACCGCAATTCAATTCATACAAAGCTCTATAATAACACTCTAATAAAACACAAACTAACCATTCAACTCGTAATTCCACCATTGGATCTGGAGCCTGTACTACCCCAAGTCTCTCGACAAAGTTTCTGCTCGATCAGACATCGTTATGACCTCCAAACGGTGTCCTCATAAACCCATCTCAAAAACGCTACTGTTCCATACTTAGCATAAATAGCACCATTTACCAGCAATTACCCAGCTTTCCATCAATTACGTGTCCCAGAAGTAATGAGCATTCCTTCAGTTTAAGTCCGAATAACAATCCGCCAACTGTTATGCACTCTTGGCTTCTTGGAGATCACGCTGGTATCATTACCTTTCCTAACTAATGTCAAATCCAGCGCCGGTGAGCATCCAAAATCGGCTCCTCCACACTGTCTTTATCTCCAATCTTCTCTCACTTTCTTTGGGTGCAAATGGTTGCAAGGTTGAAGAGTTTGAACATGTTGAAAAAAATTATTCAACCAATTTTCACCATATACATTGAGAAGGTTGAAGAAGTTGGAAAAAATTATTCGGCCCGTTCAACTTAAAAAATTGAAAAAATAAACTAATCCTACAACAAAAGTGTTCAACATATTCAACCACTATTTTGGAGATGAATGAGTTGAAAAATTTTCAACTCAATTTTGTTAAACCCATTTTTTCAATTTTAATCAACCATTTGCACCCTTTCTCATTCTTCAGCTCTGTTCACTCCGGCTTTGTTCTTTCACCACTAATGAAGCTTCCCACATCCATGAGATGACAAACCAGATCCACAAGAGGCCTTCCCACCTCCACCACGTCTCTCTCACACATCTCGTCACGATTCCATCATTATTCTCTCCATCACGTGTTCCCCTCCTTTCCGATAACAACATCTACCCACGGAACAACCCTTGCTCTAGGACTCACGTTGCTTATCTTCCTCCTAAGTCGGAAGACAACACGAACACAACAACAACTCCATGGAGAATGAAATGCTTACACGGTTCACTCTTCTCCTCCTTACACCACCACCAAACCAGGCTCTCTGCCTTTTATCTCTTTACCCAAACATTGATTACATCTAACGTGGTGATGAATGACAATAACGGCAACGACAGCTAAAACCCACGACAACACTCAACACTACCACTTAACCCAAGGACGGCTAGGCTTCTATTCTCCTCTCACGCGAGACCAACAACACTAACCCCCGACTCCCTCGCTCTCACGTCGTAGAAATTTCATAAATAATTGCATGCACAAGTAAAATAGAGTTTTGAAATTTCATACGGTTTAATTGAGTTTTGAAAATTTATTTGCATGCACAAGTAAAATAATGAAATTGTAAAATAATATTATGATAAAGTCATATGAAGTTTTTTATTAAAATAAATATTAGAATCTTTTATATCTTGAAATTATCTTATATTATAAAGTAGAGATCTTTCACAAATAAAATAATATTACATTATTACCATATAAATTCTTTTGAAATTATCTTACATAAGAGATTCTAATATTTATTTGCAGATTCGCTGGTTGCTTAGGATCAAGTTATATGCAGATTTGCTTGTTGAAGAAGGAGAAAGAGATAGAGTTGAATCATGGGTAGTTTCGACGATCTATCTCACAAAACTGCCTCGCTCCATAAGCCCAATTCAGCAAAATTGGACATTTAATAGTCTACATTTTTTCAAATTTTATTTCTTTTTAGTGCATGAAAACCATAATAACACCAACGAAATGTACGAAATTACTGTACTATGCATAAACTTATTATTAAAAATAAGAGTATGGTCGTTTAAAATTTTAGTACTCCAATGGAAAATATACATGCCATTCTTTATTTGTTTTTTGGTTATATGAACTCTTGAACAAAAAGGAGATGTGTTGGAAAAATTACTTTTCAACCATTTTAGTTTGTATTTTTTTTTTTTTTTTCTGTTTTTCAACTTCTCATTATATTACTTTAGGACACACCATTCATATCTTCAATTTTTAGTGAAGATTTTGTAAGAAAATAATATTTTTGCACAAAAAATATAAATTATATATGTTTATTATATTTGGGGATAGTCAAAGTAAGTTTTTAAATATCAACTAGTTTAGTACAAATATTTATAATATGAAAATATATAAATTATTTGTTGGATATGGGCTTTGTCCCCAACATTTCTGAAGCTCAAACAGAAGATTCTTAAGAGATATAGGGCCTGAAGTCATGGATCTGGCCCATCTGGCCGCAGAGGCAAAATCATCATTTTACAGAGAGATAGAGGAAGCCCTAGGTCATTGGCCCACTATATATATCATATGTCATTGTCAGAGCTAGGGATCCACTTTTTTGGCAATTAGAGAGAGAAAAACATTATTTTCGTATTAACTACGCTTAGCTCCCTAATTGTCATTTCCTGTAAACTCTCGCTTCAATTCTACGTTAATAAAAGGACCAGTTCCGATTCATCCCCATTAAGACTCGTTTTATTTATATTGTCGGTTTAACACATCAACAATTCGGCGTCCACCGTGGGGCCAGACAGAATCCTTTCTTTGACGAAAAGAATTTGAAGACAAAGGCGTTTTCGGAAAACCTGAATCATGTCTCACACCGATCTCTCAAGCAACGAAGGCGTCGACTCTTCCACGCCCCGACCTCCCGCAGCTCGCGTGGAGTCCCCATGGCCAACCATATGGGGCCGCACCCGTTCGAGGATGAACCAGCTCTAAGGCGTCAATCCAGCTGACCGTGAAGCCGTAGGAGCTACACGCGTCGCTCCGACCAATGGCCTAGCCAATGGCGCTATCCCTCCAGAACGTGTAGCCGTAGGCGACAATCCAACTGACCGTGAAGCCGTAGGCGCTACACGCGTCGCCCAGACAAATGGCGTTACCAACGGCACTACCCCTCCTGATCGTGCAGCTGACGGCATCACCCCAACTAACCGCTCAGACGCAAACCCTACTCCTCCCAGCCGCGCGCGGAGAGACGTTACTATCAGTCAGACCACGCTCGATGAAGCTGTACGAAGGACCCTGGACCGTATGAGTGGTCAAGCAGCACATATGGCATCTCAAGGCCAAAATGACCAAGCAAGGCGCCATACGCGACGACCGGAACCTCGACATGAAAAAAATGAAGACGCACTAGCGCCACGCACTCCGCGAACTGAGCACAACACTCCGCGAGCTGAGCACAACACTCCGCGAGCTGAGCACAACACTCCGCGATCTGAGCATAACACTCCGCGAGCTGAGCACCACACTAACGAAAGGCCCCGACTCTCATCGATCATCGTTGGACCCAATGGCGAGCAGCCGAGAGTGCATTTCCAAACTGACCAGATGCTCATGGATCGACGTGCTGGGCTGAATCAAACCGAGAACGCTGAAAATCGCGCCCTCAAGTAAGAACTTCAACAGATGCAAGCATAGCTGAAGAAGATTACGTCTCAGATGCACCGTGTAACAAGCGCGGCACCAGAGCTGGAGACCGTTCTGGCAGAAGCACGACGTTCGCCTTTCACCTCAAGACACCAGCAAGAACAAGCCGATACCGTATGACGGAAAGGGGGACCCAAGTGTCTTCCTGAAGTCGATGTCCATCCACATTGGTAGTTCATACTTCTCACCAGAAGAAGAAGACGCGGGAAGTTGTCAGCTATTCGTCGAAAGCCTAACCGGAGAAGCATTGAACTGGTTTTGAAGGCTGAAGGCCAATTCAATCGATGGTTATGAAGCATTGACAACCGCATTCCTTCAGCATCACCAATGCTTCATGCATGTACCCGCGTCAAATGCCGACTTATGGAGAATGTACCAGAAGCATAATGAGCCACTGCGGGCTTTCATGGCCAGGTTTAAAGGAGTTGTATCTCAACTCGCCATTAGCGACGACGCCGCTATAGGTGCACTTAAGAACGCACTTGCTCATGGGACCAGGTTCAAGGAAGACCTAACAATCCAACCCGCCACATCCTTGGGCGAGGTCCTTGCACGCGCAAATCGATACATCGAGGTAGACGAAGACAAGGGAAAAGGAAACATGAACCAGGCCGACACGGTGGAGAAAGCACCCAAAAAAGCCCTGAGCTCGAAAAACAAAGTTGTGGAAGCGTACTATGAACCTCGCCAACATTACAACTGAGACTACACTAAAGGCGAGAGGGGAAGGAAGGCAACGATGTTCGCTATTGATGGAAACAAGCAACAGCAAGGCAAGCATTGGAACAAGTACGATCGTGAGACTGATGGTCCCACCTTCAAGGGCAAACGCGGTTATTGCAAATTCCACAAATTTGGCGAACATTCCACGGAGGATTGCAAAACACTTCGATATCTTCTTCTTCACAAGTACAAGAGAGGTGACATCGATGTAGAGCGAGAACGAAGAAAGGTTAACACCCACAAGGATAACCCGTATTGTTTGGCAGACAAGCAAAAGCACGAAAGGCAGCGTGGGGAGGAAGCAGCAGCACAAAATGACCAAGCACGGGCACAAAATGACCGAGCACGAGAAATCGCTCGCCTACCTCCTCCCCCGAAACGAAACCATGACGTCGAAGAACATGATGAACCACCAGCTCCTCGCCGAAGGATCAACATGATCATGGGTGGCTTGTCAACATGTCGCGACTCTGTTCGTTCAATCCAAGCTTACTGCCGCGAAGCAGAAACAAAACGCAGCTGGCCCTCCCATAGCAGCACGTTCAAAAAATCTGCTGATCCTATTACGTTTACTGAAGAAGAAGCAATCAATGCTAGTCCAAACAACGATCCGCGCATTGACCAGCTCGTCGAGGCCACAGCTGGAAACGAAAGACAGTTTTCATGGATGCGTTCTCAGGCTACAACCAGATAATGATGCACAAGGATGACCGCGAGAAGACTGCGTTTATTACTGAACAAGGCACCTTCTATTACAGAGTAATGCCATTTGGATTAAAAAACGCAGGGGCAACCTATCAGCGACTGGTAAACCATGGAAGTCTACAACGACGATATGCTCGTCAAGTCAGCTCAAGCCACAGACCATGTCACACACCTGAAGCAGTGTTTCGAGATACTTAACAAGTACAACATGAAGCTCAACCCTGCTAAGTGCACATTTGGCGTAACCTCTGGTGAATTCCTGGGGTATCTCGTCACAAAACGCGGTATAGAAGCTAATCCTAAGCAGATTTCGGCAATTGTCAATCTTCCTTCCCCGAGAAACACCCGCGAAGTACAACGTCTTACTGGACGAATTGCCGCGTTAAATCGCTTCATCTCCCGCTCAACAGACAAGTGTTTACCGTTTTATCAGCTCCTTTGCGGAAACAAACGTTTTGAGTGGGATGACAAATGCGAATCAACATTCAAGGAATTAAAAGACTATCTCTCATCCCCACCTGTACTCGCCAAACCAGAACAAGGAGAAACTCTGTATCTCTACATCGCCATCTCTTGTTCGGCTGTAAGTGGCGTGCTAGTCAGAGAAGATCGTGGTGAGCAGCATCCTATCTTTTATGTGAGCAAGACCCTCGATGGCGCCGAACTCCGATACTCGACTCTTGAGAAGCTCGCATACGCAGTTGTAATTTTGGCTCGAAAGCTCCGCCCCTACTTCTAATCTCATACTGTCGAAGTCTTGACAAATCAGCCTCTACGGACAATTCTTCATAGCCCGAGCCAGTCAGGACGCCTAGAAAAATAGGCCGTAGAGTTCAGCAAATACGACATAGAGTACAAGAACCGCACCTGCGCTAAATCACAAGTTCTCGCACATTTTCTCGTTGAACTCTCTCCTGAACTCAAAGCTGACACCCCTCCACCCGAGATTTGGTCACTTCACGTAGATGGTGCTTCGTCAAAGATGGGCTCGGGAGCGGGCGTATGCCTAACCTCGCCAACAGGCGAAATCTTGGAGCAGTCGTTCCGTCTCGCCTTCTCTGCTTCTAACAACGATGCTGAGTATAAAGCATTAATCGCTGGATTGCGTCTCGCACACCGAATCGGCGTCAAGAAGATTCAAGCTTATTGTGACTCTCAGCTAGTAACGTATCAGTTCAGCAGAGATTATGCAACAAGACATGCGCGCATGGATGCCTACCTCAAAGTTGTTCGCGACTTGTCTCATAAATTCGAGTTCTTTGAGCTCGTCAACATTCCTCAAAGCGACAATGCTCCGGCTGATGCACTTGCAACGCTCGCTTCCACATCTGATCCCGATCTCCGAAGAGTAATTCGAGTAGAGAGCATTGATCAACCGAGTATCAATGTCAACTTGTTACCACCCGCTCCAGCCAAGCTTCTTGAAATTGCACCCTCAACAGACACACCAACAAGCCTGAGCAATGACATCAACAAGTACAACAACATCCACCGCACCTATTCCAGCCCCCACCGCACCCATTCCAGCCCCCGCCGTACCCATTCCAGCCCTCGCTGCGCCCACTCCAGCCCCTGCCGCGCACAACATCTCCACGCACGATGACTGGCAAGCAGAAATTATAGCATATATCGTGGATGGGATTATGCCAAAAAATAAGCGGGAAGCAAGGCGATTGCGCGCTAAGAGCGCACAATACACACAATTGGACGAAAATCTCTTCCGTTGGGATCCGAACGGCGCTCTCCTCATCTGCGTCGACACAAAGGACGTCAATGACATCATGCGGAAGTCCACGAGGGCGCTGGTGGAAACCACTCAGGGGGTCGTGCTCTAGCACTTCGAATCCGTCACAATGGACATTTCTGGCCAACGATGGTTGCCGATTGCACCGCATTCGTTGCCAAGTGTGAAAAGTGTCAGCGTCACGCACCCTTTATCCACTCCCCGACTGAACTTCTTCGAGCAACGTCACCACCTTACCCCTTCATGCGGTGGGAAATGGATATTGTTGGCCCATTAACTCCGTCCAATCAAAAGAAATATCTCTTGATCATGACGGACTACTTTACCAAGTGGGTTAAAGCAGAATCGTATGTCTCGCTCGAAGCCAACAAAGTCCAGAATTTTGTTTGGAAAAATATCATATGCCGGCGTGGACTCCCATACGAGATCGTTTGCGACAACGGCCCCCAATTCATCTCGCTTCAATTTGAAGGATTCTGCGCTGGCTGGCGGATACGACTGAGCAACGACTCCGAGATACCTGCAGGGCAACAGACAAGCAGAAGCAACTAACAAGACCAAACTTGCCGGAATTAAGAAACGCCTTGACGCCAAGAAAGGTCTTTGGGCCGACGAACTCGATGGCGTCATGTGGTCTCACCGAACTTCTCCACGCACATCTACCGGTCGAACACCATTCTCTCTCGCCTACGGTATGGAGGCACTCGCACCAGCCGAAGTTGGAATCCCTACGCTCCGACGTTCCATGCTCGTTCATAATACTGACTTGAACAACAAAATGTTGTGTGACAGACTCCTCTTCGTTGAAGAACAGCGCGACCAAGCCCTACTATGCATCCAGAACTACCAGCAAGCTGCCGCAGATTTCTACAACAAGAAAGTCAAATCTCGCTACTTCTCCGAGGGCGACCTCGTTCTCCGCAAAGTCTACGAGAATACAAGGGAGAAAAACGCTGGAAAACTCGACGCACATTGGGAAGGCACATTGGAAAACTCGACCTAGATCGTCAAACCCGGCGTCTACCAACTACTCGAGATGAACGGCACGCCAGTCCCGCGATCCTGGAACTACGAATGGTTTGATCCCTTTCGAGGGTACGTAGGCAGCCTTTCACGAGGTGCAACTATAACTTTAATAAAAAAAATAAAAGTTTCGCAACGAAACATCCTCGAGCAATTAATCGACTCTTATTCTGACGCCATGGCTAGGCGCACAACTCTAAAACGCGCTCCGCATGGGTGCAGTGGTGAAATAATCCACGTCTTTGCTTTGGTAGGACATTTAAAGTCGAGCCCAGACTCGCAAAGCTAGCAGGAACCAGAGTGAGTAAGCCGAGACCCTGACTCGCACACCCTCAATTCCGGCAGCACCTACAGGGTAAGCCGGGCACGCGTACCGCACCTAAAATAGTACGACAAGTCTGTCTTGTCTACTCGAGACGTTTCGGGGAACAACATATCCAGGATAAGACAGGAGACGTCCTGCACTGCAAAATATGCCCTGTAAACAACGAAAACGTCGTATCTCTATTCTACGCAATAATCAATCTTTGCGCGACAAAAAGCATGTAATCCAAAAGTAACTTCATCGTAATGAAGGAAACAAAAATCGGCAATAATCAAGTTCATAAATCAAAAGCAACCAAGCTTGCAATTATCCAAAGGAAAAGTACAAAAGCAATCAGGAATCGAGTTTGCAATGACAAAAAGAAAATCAAAATGCAAAAACACGAGGACATATCACTCGTTAGCAGCATCATCACCACCTCCATCAGTAGCCTCCGGGAACGGCTCGAGATCATCGTCAAGAAGCGGAGGCACTACGACTCGGTTCACTTTTGCCTGGAACTACTCCTCGCTAGCAGCAAGACGTACCATCCTATCTTCGGGAATAGCAACACCCCTATTGATCATCGTGTGTAGAAACTGTCTAGTCCCGGTCACCTGGCTAAAAGTGAGCAAGTCGGGCTGTCTCTCCCGTGTCGTAATCACATGCCGCCTCAGGCGGTCAATACGCTAGCAATGCATCCCGATCACAACAGCAGCCTTCGCACGCTCTTCCACCCCGCGCTCATCCCTCGCTTTCCTAACTCGCTCTGACTTGGAAGTGAGCTTCCATTGGGATTGCTTGAGCGAAGCCATCAGCTCCTTCACAATCGCCGCATTCTCCTTACTCGATCGCTCAGCCTCAGCATGCTCATCCTGAACGAGCATGGACTCTCTCTTAGCAGCACGCAACTTGTCCTTGTAGTCACCAACAAGTCAGTTCGTCCAGCTCATCGCCTAGGAGATCAAGAAAAATAGTTGGATTACGGCTAAGTAAAATGCACATTAAAGCAAACTGATGGATCAGATTCGAACCTGAAACTGCCGACGAACGGCTTGCTCGTACGTAGTCGGACAAGCCAGGTCACCAGAAGCAGGAAGCGGAACGAAGTCACCATGAATCTTGCTGGCAAGGTCTGCGCAAGCTCGAGAATCACCAGAGAACGCTTGGTCTTTCACGCGGCCATCCTCTGCGAGATGAAGACGCCTAGAACCTCCTCCAGCATCACTCCGAGGACTCGAGCGTGACCCCCAGCTGCTGGAGCACTCCCACGGGACACCGAAGTAAGCTTCTTCGCAGCACGAGCTGCAGCAACCTCGGCAGAACGAGTCCTACGACCAGGTTCACCCTCAGGAGCTGGTACCTCGCCATCCTCATGCTCCATAACAACGACCTCCGCGCTGACCTTGGCATTTGGTGCAACGGTCTCGGTTGCGACAACAGGCGCATCATCAGCATCAAACAAGTCAGCATAGCACGGCATCGAGCAGTCCCCTATTTGTAATCCAGTCCGTGAACTTGCGGAATAAACAGGAGCCTTAGTGACAAAAGCACGCAGGAATAAAGACGGCTAACAAAAAAAAAAACGTCTGGCCACCGCAAAGTCCCACTAAAAAGAAAAGCATAAGCTTTTTCAACGGTTTCAGAATCGCACGCAGTAGAAGGAGGAGGATCGCCTGCGAAAATAAAACAAATGCATCAGAAAAGAGAGTTAGGAAGATCAACAGTTTACGAACCCAACCCAGCAATGGCTACTGGGAGTGAAGTTCCAAGCAGGAGGGCAGATCGTGTCGGGATCTTCGACAGAAATGTCGTTTATTTCTACGAACAGAAATCTCCTCCACCAATCGTGAATATGGCTTTTCTGGCCTCGCAGGATCGTGAGGCCTGGCGTACAGCAAGCACAGCATAACCCCGAACTGTCATGCGTAAATCAAGTGACCAGCTCAAAAAGGTCGGCGCTCATCTTAATATCCATATACTTGCCAATTATTGTAAGCCCAACCGCGTTACGGATAGTGGTGATCGATAGCTGCGAAAATGCAATCTTCCGTCGCATACAGTGACTCGTCAAAAACTCTGGGATGGGAAACCACAAGCCGCAGTCAGTAAAAAATCTACGTAAACACAGAAGTGACCTGCTGGGCAGTCCCACGGGCGCGCATCTACACTCGGTAACGCAAACTGCAGGTTGTTCGGCATTCTGAAGAGATCAAGGATTCGGGCTATGGAACTCTCATCGCATAAGGAACTTCCTGGGTCGCATAAGGAACTTCCTGGGTTGTTTATTGGTGATCTCTGCGACGTCTCGGGACTCCATTACCAACAGCTAGGCCAGAGACCAGAGACCTAGGGGCACGCTCCGAGTTAGTGCTCTCCTCCTACGGGAGAACTTTCCCGCAGCGCTGACCTGGAGGAAGGGGGATCAGACTAAGGGCTTAGTTATTTGTGGGGAACATTACTTCGAGCTCACGAACATCTTCTTCCGTCAAATCCGCCAGATCAGTCACGACACCTCCTCCTTCTGACGGGTCCCCCCAGGAAGGATAACTCGTTCCAGTTTTGTCGAACCCTCTCTCTAGCGCACGAAACTGATCATCTCCAAACTCCTCCGGAACGTCACCGAAGACGTCGTCTCCAGAAACCATAGCGCAGGACCTTGCAAAACCAACCAAGCAACCAATCAGTATGGGAGCAAAGACGTATCGAAAGCGCAACAGACTCCGGATAGAACGAACACACCCAAATGAACCATGTACCGCGTACTGCGTCATGCGTACTGCATACCGCGCACTACATCCTGCGTACCATGTACTGCGTCCTGCGTACTGCATACTGCGTCCTGCGTACTACGTACTGCATCCTGCATACTGCATACCGCGCACTACGTACTGCGTACTGCGTCCTGCGTACTGCATATTGCGTACTGCGCATTACGTTCTACGTACCATGTACCACGCACTGCGTACTGCGTACTGCGTCCTGCATACTACGTACTGCATCCTGCGTACTGCATACTGCCTCCTGCGTACTACGTACTACGTACTGTGTCCTTCGTACTGCGTACCGCGCACTACGTCCTGTGTACCATGTACCGCACACTGCGTACTGCATACTGCGTCCTGCGTACTGCATACTGCGTCCTGCGTACTGCATACTGCGCCCTACATACTAGGTACTGCGTCCTGCGTACTGCGTTCTGCGTACTGCGTCCTGCGTACTGCGTCCTATCTTATCTCGCGGAGATACCTGCGAGAACACGATCTCAAACGCAAACGTAGAATACAAGCACATTATGACTACGCCATTTGCACGATGCGAGCTCCCCACCTGCGCGAGATGATTTTGCCTTAGACGTGACGATGTCATGGACTTGAGCTTGCCAAGGGATTACATGCTGCAATCCCGTATAAAGGCTCCAGACTCGCCACTCTAGATCAGCAACCATTACTCTAGCTCCAGCTCAGCAGCTTCCGAATCCGCAACAAGGAACTCGCCGGTCTCAAACTCGCAAAGCTCCAAGCTCGCCGAACTCCGAGCTCGTCATCTCGATCTCGCAAATGCGCTGCTTTCCAAAGCACGACCTCGATCTCGCAAAATCGAGCACGCCATAGTCTCGTACGAAGGCGTCTCAACCTCGCCACTTTTGACAGCACCTCACGGACACGCCGACGCTGTGTACGATCTCGCCAAGTATAAGTCATCTCCCCAAGCACCATCTCGCCATCTCGCTAATACGAGTACGCCAACGAGCCATTCCGCGAATCTTGCAAACGCATCATTGTGCTCGCCCCCGTGTCGAAACCTGCGCGCCATCTCGCCAGACCACTTCACCACGCGCGAGCTCGCCCATCTCCACCTCACCAACTTGAGCCCTCCATTTTCTCGAGCTCGCCAACGGGCAGCTTGTTCCTGACAGCGTACCAAGACGATCATCACGCGAACCTTACGCTGCCATCATACGCACAAATCAAATCGGCACATCCCCAATTGGATCAAACGAACTCGCACTGCAAACGAGCCTGCACACCAAGGGAAGGAAGACACCTCGCAGCGGCAACAGGGACGAGACGCCTCACGGTCTCGCCCTGGTCCAGTTCGCGGCAGCTTGACCCACCCACCAGGAAGTTGGAAAGCATGGAAGAGGGATGGATGGCGGCCCGGCGAGGTTCCACCAACTGATGGCGCCGATGCGAACGGCACTTGACCGAGAGACCTCACGGTCTCGGCCAGGATTGGCGAGAATGAAACCGCAACTTGGAGGGCGACATCGATGGTTGGAGGATCGCCCGAAGCGGGCGGCGATGCACGGTGGCGCAAGAGCTGAGCGAGCGGAAGCTGGATCCAACAGCACGAAGGCGACGTCAGTGGAACAAATCGGCCGGAACAAGCAGCGGTGACACGGCGGCACGGCATGACAGTCTCGGCGACGAGACCGTGGCCCTTACAAGCCAAAATCGAAAAAGTAAAAGAAGAAGATAAGGGAGAAGAGAGAAAGAAAATTACCTTGTAGAAGAGGAAGCAAAGTGAAGGTAAAAACTAGGTTAAAGGAACATATTTATATGGGGAGACCAGCACGTTGACCGAGGTAAATAGAAAAACCCTAATTTTTAAGCTGTCTCCACTTTCCACGCCTTGGGAAACGTGCAGAACACGCAAAACTCTTGTTTAAAACCCGAGAGACCCAGAAAGACGTGCGCAAGGCACAAGTCATCCCGGAACTTCCCGGATGCCTCGAAAAATGTGCGTAATGCACTATTCATCCAAGTACCTTCCGGAAGGTCTTCAAGCTCTTAAAAATCTTTTGTTCTTTCCGCAAGATGGATCTAGAGACGCAGAATTGTACCCGACGGGCTCAAGCAAGCCATCACACATCGGACTAGGGGGGACCATTGTTGGATATGGGCTTTGCCCCCAACATTTCTGAAGCCCAAACAGAAGATATTAAGAGATATAGGGCCTGAAGTCTTGGATCTTGCCCATCTGGCCGCAGGGGCAAAATTGTCATTTTACAGAGAGACAGAGCTAGGGATCCACTTTTTGGGCAATTAGAGAGAGAAGAGCATTATTTTCGTATTAACTACGCTTAGCTCCCTAATTGTCATTTCCTGTAAACCCTAACTTCAACTCTACGTTAAGAAAAGGACCAGTTCCGATTCATCCCCATTAAGACTCATTTAATTATATTGTCGGGTTAACACATCAACATTATTTATTATAAAAAACAAATTTTTAGTGAAGTGACCTTAGTGCAGTGGTCAATGGTAAGTCCTTAATGCACAAGGCACCATTATACCAGGGATCGAGTTTTGCTCCCTACGAATGTAGAGATTTTGCTAATGGACCGGCTAGTTGAGGCCCAATGGTTGAAAAAAAAAACAAATTTTTATGATATGATATAGAAACATAATCAATTAATGTTAAAAACAGTTATACATATTTTGATATATTTTACCAAGTTAATTTCAATTCCACGCAACGCGTGGGTCATCTCCTAATATAAACTACCCATTATGATTTCTCAAAGGATTTACTCTTTCTATCGAACGTTTGATGTATTGCCTCACTAGCTCTCAAAATGTTTGTAATACTCTTATTTCAGTAATATAAGTCAGGTGTTAAAAAAATGAAAAAAAAAAGCTCACGAAGGATCTGAATAAGTAACCATTTATTTTTGTGACATAAGTTAATGATGCCATAAGTAAAATTGTTTTGATATCTTTGAGACTTTGAAGGAAAAAAGGATTTTGATAGAATATATACTAAATTATTCTTCTTCTATTAAAATTATTCGAATTGTGTGTTTTTCCTCAACTTTATTAATATTTAATTATAATATTTTATTGTACATCTAAAAAAGTTTGACGATTATTGTTTAAATTCGGAAAAACGTCAAATTTTCCATCACAACAATTACATTTATCAAATAGAACCCAAACTTTAACCTTGTTTTAGATATCCTCAAATAAGTACCTCTCGATTTATACCTCTCCATAAATCTAGGTTTAATTGGTTTATAAATTAAACCAAATATAAAACCAACTAAGTTTGGTTTGGATATTAAATTACACCTGATCCAATTCGTAAAAAACCCGATCCGATATCTATTTCCATCAGATTTTTTCAATAATTATTCTTTTTTTTTGTGATGAGATTTGATCAATTAAATACTTATTGCTCATCAGATTATAAAAAGATAAGATATACATAAAGTAGGTCGGTTAAAACTTGAATTAAGTAACAAGCCAAATCCTTCTTTTTCTTTCAAGATTTAGACAAAAATCCTAAACATCAACCAACCAACTTTTGCTCTGCCGGTTAAGATTATCACGACAAAAGATGATACGAATTTTTTGAATTTCATTCACAGACATGGAAGCAACCGATTCTTCAAGCAGCAAAGACGAATCTGAAAGTGTGAGAACTACTAGTTTTAGAACGATCAAAGCAATAAAATAAAGATTTAATAGAAAATCTGTTTACAAGTTTGTGAACGATGAAAAAACTTTTGTATCTTTGTAAAAAACTTTACAATCTTGAATAATTTCAACGATGACTTACAGTTTTGCTTTATAGATACAAGAGGAACAATCTAGAATAACTACAGCTCATTATGATGAGTCATCTGTCCAGGATTGAAGAACATTGAACCGATTTATAGTGTGGAGCGTTATCTTCTCCTCACTCTGTTTTTGAGATGACACAACCTCTTTTGTCTGTTGGACTTGTTGACTGGGCTTTATCTTTGGGCCTTCTCCATTGTTTGAGTCCACTAAGCTTGCATCAGTTAAATCCACTAAGCCTTTGTTCCTTATACTTCCCTGCAAGCTTGGCGTGGGAGGAGCTGACACACCAAGTTTGAAACGAAGTTCAACAAAAGGATTCTTTGGTAGTGGTTTTGTGAAGACGTCTATGAGTTGGTCTAGGGCAGGAATGTGATGTGTCTCAATGAGACCTAAGGCGACTTGTTCTCGGATGTAGTGATAGTTTGTATCAAAGTGTTTGGTTTGTTTTGCAGAGCTAGATTGGCAGACAAGTATACAGACGAGAGGTTGTCACAATAGACCTGTGTAGGCTCTTACTGTGAGATACCAATGTCACGAAATAAAGACGAAATCCAGGTGATCTCTTTGGCAGTGATGGTAAGAGCTTGATACTCCGTTTCTGTTGATGAGTTGGAGACTGTGGATTGTCTCTTTGCGGATCAGGATACCAGATTTGACCCCATGAGTATGCAAAAACTAGTAGTTGAGTGTGTTGTTAGTTTGCAGCTTGAATGGTCACTGCTATCCAAAGCTCTCTCAGCAGCTTGCTCCTCCCACCTTTAATGACGTTGTCTCTGAAGTTCAAAGCTTTGACAGTAAGTTGGAGTCCTATGAAGATAATATTGCTGCTACTTTTCATTTCGCTTTTAACAATGAAAGATCTGAGTCGGCTCATAAGGAACAAAGGCCTAGTGGACTCAACTGATGCAAGCTTGTTGAGAGAGCTTTGAATGACAGTGGTGGTAGGATCATATTCTTTGCCAAGACCATTCAGAAATCCAAAGATCTTCATTGACTCGTCAACTGGCTTGCCGATGGAACTCAACGAGTCACAAATGTTTTTGAAATCACGAAAATAAACAGAGATGGACTTGTCTTTTTTTTGAGAGGATCTGTAGACAACGACGAAGAGAGAACTCACTAGCAACACTGCTTTTGTTGAAGTTCTCTGCGAGAGACAACCAGATTTCGCGAGAGGTCTCAAGATTGTGCACATGACCGAGAACCTCTTCATACAGAGTACCAAACAACCACGACCGGACTAGTTGATCGGTAGAAAACCATGACTCGTATTGGTGGTTTGGAACTTCACTGCTGACTTCGCCATTGACGACAAGGCGAGTCTGAGCTGGTGCATTGACGACACCGTTGACAAAACCGATGAGTTTTTTACTGGACATAAGAGATTCAAACTGAATTTTTCTACAAAAGATAGTTGGTGTCAAACAGCTTGAGCATGTCAGAGTTGGTGACGTGAACGTTATCAGAGAATGGGTAGGAGGTCGCCATTGTTTCACTTGTTAAGGTCTACAGAGGCTCTGATACCATGAACGATGATGAAATAACTTTTGTATCTTTGTGAAAAAACTTTACAATCTTGAATAATTACAATGATGGTTTACAGGTTTGCTTTATAGATACAAGAGAAACAATCTAGAACAACTACAGCTCATCATGATGAGTCATCTGTCCAGGATTGAAGAACGTTGAACTGATTCATAGTGTGGAGCGTCTTCTTCTCCGTACACTGTTTTTGAGCTTGCACAACCTCTTTTTTCTTCTTTTGTTGGACTTGTTGACTAGGCTTTATCTTTGGACCTTCTTCATTATTTGAGTCCACTAAGCTTGCATCAGTTGAGTTCACTAGGCCTTTGTTCCTTCTAGATTGTTCTAAACAATTTCCTATTCTCTCAAAACTTTCTTTCTAAGATTTTACAACAAATCTTGGAACCCTAAAGAAACCTCAAGCCCTCTTTAAGTTCTTAGCTCTTCTTTCTTTTAAACCTAAAACTTAATAGCGGTAAAATTTCTCTTGTTTGTGCTTAACCTTACAATAGCTTTCACACCCTATTTATAGAATTAGGCCTATGCAATACAATAAGCAAAATCCGTATTCTATTTCTAATAGGTTTTGGACAATTTCTTTTTTTTCATGGATTAGAAAATTGTCCTCTTTCTTCATGTTTACATAATTATTGTAAACATGAAACTTTTCAATCTTCTAGAAACACCATGTGCCTTCTGAGCCATTGTGAAGCCTCCTGCTTGTGAATCCTTCCTTGCCATCAACTGACATAGTTAGTTTCCTTAACTTGATACTCTGTTCTTGAACTAGTTCTCTGTCCATCTGAAGTAGTACATCCGGTTGTTCAAATGCTTCATCCTTAGAATCATCGCCTCCTCCATCTTTGAGGCAAGAAGCTAGTCAAGGAGATCGTAGTCGATTCTTCCAATCCCATCGAGGTCAGGAAAACATGGTTTAAAATCAGGATTCCTGTGAGGTTTCTTGCCGCGACGAAGTTGACGGAGAATATGAAGAAGTTCTGCGGCGTGTGGCAGAGACCATGGGGAAGTGGGCGGCTGAGATTTGTTGTGCTAGTGGTAGAGCTCACGGCGGGCGGCGGTGGTGAGAATCATAAAGGAGGAGGAAAACCTCAACGTATATGGCGTGGGAATTTTAAAACTACCGAGGAAGCTGCCCTTGATTATGATAACGCTGCAATTTAGCTTCTTGGAACTGTTGTGTCTACTAATTTTGGCCATCCTGATGCTGTCGTGATGAAGCTTCAAGATTCTTATGATGTCGTCTCTGCAAGACACCTGATTTGCCTTTGGAAATTTAACTTTTGTAAATTGAGAGGAAAGAGGAAAATAGTTTTTTGTTTTTTGGTCGAAATGCGATATCCTATCGTTTTAAAAGAAGAGAGATTGGATGAGACCTATGATTTTGGAAAGATTTAGCAATAAAATTTTCGGTTCAGGAAGATATAGGTTGAGAGACATTTGTCCAAGAACATTTAAGATGAGGTTAAAATTTGAGTTCTATTTGATTCAATAGTTTTGATGGGAAATAGAACATTTTCCTTTTAAATTCCTTAAAATCGTGAGTCTTCAAATTTTTTTTTTTTTGACATCAACTTAAAAAACTTAATTTTGGTCCCTATACAGAGATATATTATTATTTTTTTCTTTGAGAAGGGAAAAAAATGTAATTTTATTTTTTCATGGCTAACAATTGTTTTTTTTTT
>NC_025692.1:19145415-19161277 GCF_000633955.1 Camelina sativa | reverse complement strand
AATTTTTTTTTTTTTTTTTTTTTTTTTGACGTCAACTAAAAAACCTTTTTTTCTTTGTCAAGCTACATTTTGATAAAAGAAAAAACTAGGAAAATTATATTATCCGCTCAAATGTTATCAATTTATCCTCTTTAAGACCCTCAAGTCCTCTACTCAGGATTGGCTTAATTACCGTAGAAAATACCATTAAGGGACAACAACTCAAGTGTACATCCCATAACTTCTACAAACCGCTATAATACATGTCTCCGATTTCAACACTATTCACCGACAACACAATACTAATCGATGTTAAACCTTACGCAATTCCCGTTCTCATCGCTATCTTATCGATTCTGTTATACCGCTTCAAACGCTCTCCCCATCCGCCTCTACCGCCTGGTCTTCGAGGGCTACCTATCGTCGGGAACCTGCCCTTTCTTGACCCGGATCTTCACACATACTTCACAAACCACGCTCAACGTCATGGTCCAATCTTCAAACTTTATCTTGGTTCAAAACTAGCCGTCGTGGTCAACTCTCCAGCACTAGCTCGAGAGATCTTGAAAGACCAAGACATCAATTTCTCAAACCATGACGCCCCTCTCACAGGCCGAGCCCTTACCTATGGCGGTCTCGACCTTGTTTGGTTACCGTACGGTGACGAATGGAGAATGCTTAGAAAAGTTTGCGTTCTCAAGCTTCTTAACCGCAAAACGTTGGATTCTTTCTACGAGCTCCGACGCAAAGAAATGCGGGAAAGAACGAGGTATTTGTACCAGAAAGGTCAAGAAGAATCACCGGTAAACGTCGGAGACCAGATCTTTTTGACGGTGATTAATCTCACGATCAATATGTTATGGGGAGGCTCTGTGAAAGCAGAGGAAAAGGAGAGTGTTGGAATAAAGTTTAAAGGAATTATATCTGAAACAATTAGGCTTTTGGGAGTGGCTAACGTTTCTGACTTTTTCCCATTGCTAGCTAGATTTGATCTTCAGGGACTTGTGAAGAAGATGCATGTCTGTGCTCGAGAGGTTGATGCGATACTTGATCGAGCCATCGAACAGATGCAAGAACTAAGACGTAAGGATGGTGATGATGGTGAATGTAAAGACTTTTTGCAACATTTGATGAAGTTAAAGGAACAAGAAGCTGACTCGGAGGTTCCTGTTACACTTAACCATGTCAAAGCCGTACTTGTGGTAATTCAATAGTTTCAGTTTTTTATACTTCGGAGGATATTAGCATATTGTTGCAAACTATGTAGATTAGTCTTACGATTTTTGGGTAAACAATAAAAAGATGTTTACTTGTTCACGAGGACTGACTTAATCAATGCGATTGTTATATATATGTGAAGGATATGGTAGTTGGTGGTACAGATACTACAACCAGCACGATAGAGTTTGCGATGGCCGAACTAATAAGCAACCCAGAGTTGATGAAGAGAGCGCAACAAGAGCTAGACAATGTTGTAGGCAAAGATAACATTGTTGAAGAATTACACATCACCAAACTTCCTTACGTAGTAGCCATTATGAAAGAAACACTTAGACTTTATCCAACCATTCCTTTGCTTGTCCCTCGTCTTCCGACTGAAACCTCGGTTGTGGGAGGCTACACCATCCCTAAGAATACTAAGACCTTCATCAACGTTTGGTCTATTCAGAGAGACCCACAAGTTTGGGATTATCCGACTGAGTTTCGTCCTGAGAGGTTTCTTGATAATAAGTCTTGTGATTTTACTGGAACAGATTATAGGTTTCTTCCATTTGGATCTGGAAGGAGAATTTGCGTCGGTGTAGCACTCGCCGAGAGGATGATTTTGTACACTCTCGCAACACTGTTACATTCGTTCGACTGGAAGATTCCCGAAGGTCAGGTGTTGGATTTGGAAAAGAAGTTTGGGATTGTCTTGAAGCTGAAGACGCCTCTTGTCGCCCTGCCCGTCCCGAGATTGTCTAATTCAAATCTTTATTTGTAAACGCGAAAATCTTCATATAAGAATCTTATTTCTTAAAAGGTAAAAGATTGTCATATTGTTACTAATATACAAGAAACAAAAAATTACTAGGTCTTTGGGGTGAAAGTACAATGCGTTTTTGAAGTTTTAACCAGGAAACTTACTGAAGTAGGACTACTTGTAAATCTTGTTGGGTAAAAGTACAATGCGTTTTTGCTTTATATCTGGTTTTGTTCTATCTGAGATATATATAACTCACAGGATGGATGGACGGATGGACCGTATGGTTCTAAATCAAAAAAAAATTTCTTGAATATATTATAATGGATAATGAATATGATGACGCATCTCAGTATTAGGTGAGGTAAGGATCCTAGTTTCCTAACAAAGTAGATTTATATATGCCGACCAGATCACGAGTACAAGCAGGCCAATCCTCTTAAGTTTGCAGCCATATCCTTTTTTGGCCAATTATCTTTGAAGTATCCTTATCTGAGTTAGTTGGCCAATTTTGATTAGTGACGCATACGGCATATCAGTATCACCATAATGAAAAATTTAATGACGCAGCTCAGTATTATCAGTTTATCACCATATAATTTTTTTCACCAATTATAACCAATAAGAATGAACAGATCCTCTTAATTTATCAAAAAGAAAACTATACTCCCTTTGTTCCATTATATAAGAGTTTTTGGTTAAAAACATAAAGATTAATACAAAAAATATTGTATCATTTAACCAAATTCCACCCATAAAAAAAATACTGCAGAATTTAAATAGTCAAAAATCATTAAATTAATATACAAAATACATAGAAACTTTAAAAAGTCTTATAAAATAAAACAAAGAAAAAATCTTAAAAGATCTTATATATATTGGTACAAAGGGAGTATCTATTTTGGGGTTCCTCAAAAATTAACTTTTCAAATCTTCATATTTTGATTTTTTGTTTATCCTAAGAAAATACAGGTTAATTCCACAAAACTGAAAGTAATACACAATATAATATGCTACTACCACCGTCCATTATTTAAAAATTATGATCAACATATACTAAAACGAAATTTTCCCGATAAAGTGTTTTAAATATACCCACTCTTATAATTATAAAAATCTATTATAAGTGACTGTGAATTTTTTTTGAATATACATATGCTATTACTTGTGATTTCTCATAATTAACTTGCATTTTTAAAAAATATAAAGTTTAGTTACAAAAATAGTGGCATGAAAGGTGTTTTGAATAAATAAATGAAATAAATATATGTAGAAAACATATGCATCAGAATTAAATAAGGAAAACGTTTAAATACATAATAAATCAAATCAAAATTTCTGATTCTTTATAAATATATTAGGAAAAAAGGCAAAAAAAAACAAGAAAATAAAATTACAGTTAATATTTGTGCATATTTTTCCTCACATTTTTAGGAACAAATAAACAAATCCAGTTTAATTTTGAAAACAATTTGAAAATGAAAATTAAATTACTTTAAAAGGTATTTTAAAATAGTCAAGTATTCATTATAGCCTTAATAATATAAAGTTAATTAATATATAAGATATGTGAAATTAATAAAAATCAGTTCAAATTTATTTTAATGGATATATAAAATATATCTAAAATCAACTTAGTTGTAAATACTCTCTAAAACACAAGATATGCAAGAAATATCTTTAAAAAGATCTTATGTAACTAATATATTTTGTAATCTTAAATAAAAATAATATATATTTATGAAAATAAACTATTTCATGTATTACATTTGTTGTATAAGAAATAATAATAAATTCATTTTTTTAAAACAAAAAACAAGCAAAGAATTTCAAGTTATATTTGTATTTCTAAATAGTAATTACCCTAAAATATGTATTTAAAACTCTAAAGTCAATAATTACAACTGGTTCACTATATATTTATGCAAAATTGAATATTAATAATTAGTTTTTTTTTAATTTATTTACTATGAACAAATCTTCTATTGCAGAAGGAGAAGAATTATATGTAAAAAAATGTGAGGAAAGCACAAAATTTAGTTATGTTCTTATCCAAAAATTTTGGACGATAAAATAATAGTTAATTATTTAAAAGAGAACTGTTATGGGACATAAAAAAAGTTACGGGTAGGGATGAGAAGAAACAGGACGGGACAGGACAAGACGGTATGGGACGAGATGTCTTTGTCATTCTAAAATAGTTACGGGTAGGTTATATATGTGCAATAGTCTAAACTAAAACCAAATTAAAATCTGATATTTGGATTTAACACATTTAAGCATACCGCTATCACTTAAAAACTGCAAAACGATTATTGTGTATATGTTACCGTGCAAAGGATTAACGATGTCTATAGAACGTACTTATCTAAATATGTTTTAACAATTACCACGTAAGTAAAGCAATTATACTACTCTACACTATTTAAAATTTCTAAATTGTAAAAAATACATAAACCAAAACATTTTATGCAATTCGAAATATATATAAATTAATTACAACATTTGTCATCATGTGCTGTAGCACAGAGTATTATCTAGTGTATATGTATACCGCAAGTTACAAAATTGTATTTTACGATGTATACCCAAAACTTTATGATGGTTGTTGTCTAGTCCTTAACATTTTTTCAATAAATCCTTCTACTACACAAACTCTCTTCTCTTAAGGTCCAAATATATTTTGTTTTGTTTGAATGATTCAAAAAAATCGAGACCCTAGAATTGTATTATCATTTTTTATTTTGACTAAAAATATAAAGAAAGAAAAAGAAAGAACATATTTTCTTTGATTTCTAAAAATGATGAAATTATATCATCCACTCAAATGTTATCAATTTTATCATCTTAAGACCTTTCGAGTCCTCTACTTAGGATTGGCTTACCGTATGCTGTACGTCGTTGTAACCGTATGCTGTACCGTATACTACCGTGAAGAAGAATGATGCTGTACGTTGTTGTAACCGTATAAAATACCATCATAGAGACAACAACTTAAGTCCCTAGAAACAGCTGTAAAAGATGTCTCCTATTTCAACTCCCTTCACCGACAACACAATATTGATGAATGTCAAACCTTACGCAATTCTCGTTCTCATCGCTACCTTATCGATTCTGTGGTACCGCTTCAAACGCTCTTCCCATCCGCCTCTGCCACCTGGACCGCGAGGGCTACCTGTCGTCGGGAACCTTCCGTTTCTTGACCCGAATCTTCACACCTACTTCACAAACCTTGCTCAAAGTCACGGTCCAATCTACAAACTCAATCTTGGTTCAAAACTAACCGTCGTGGTCAACACTCCAGCGCTAGCTCGAGAGATCTTGAAAGACCAGGACATCAATTTCTCAAACCATGACGTCCCTCTCACGGCCCGAACCCTTACTTATGGCGGACTCGACCTTGTTTGGTTACCATACGGTGCCGAATGGAGAATGCTTAGAAAGGTTTGTGTTCTCAAGCTTCTTAGCCGCAAAACTTTGGATTCTTTCTACGAGCTCCGACGCAAAGAAATCCGGGAAAGAACGAGGTATTTGTACCAGAAAGGTCAGGAAGAATCACCGGTGAACGTCGGAGAACAGATCTTTTTAACGATGATGAATCTTACGATGAATATGTTATGGGGAGGTTCGGTGAAAGCAGAGGAAATGGAGAGTGTTGGAACAGAGTTTAAAGGAGTTATTTCTGAAATAACTAGGCTTTTGGGGGAGCCTAATATTTCTGACTTTTTCCCAATGTTAGCTAGATTCGATCTTCAAGGTCTTGTGAAGAAGATGCATGTGTGTGCTAGACAACTCGATGCGATATTTGATCGAGCCATTGAGCAGATGCAACGACTAAGAAGTAGGGATGGTGATGATGGTGAATGTAAAGACTTTTTGC
Organism: Camelina sativa; assembly: GCF_000633955.1. Lineage (NCBI taxonomy): Eukaryota > Viridiplantae > Streptophyta > Magnoliopsida > Brassicales > Brassicaceae > Camelina > Camelina sativa. The sequence continues at coordinate 19,155,455 of NC_025692.1, read as the reverse complement.
AACATTTGATGAAGTTAAAGGAACAAGAAGCTGACTCGGAGGTTCCCATCACCGTTAACCATGTCAAAGCCGTACTCATGGTAATGAAATGGTTTCAGTTTTAAAAATGAAAAGAATCTAGACTTTTATCGATTAAATCTTATGTAAACACAAAACTATTCTGTCATAAGATTTTATAAGAACTGACTTATTCAATTTGTTAATTTGTTATATATATGTGAAGGATATGGTAGTTGGCGGTACAGATACATCAACGAACACAATCGAGTTTGCGATGGCCGAACTAATAAGAAACCCAGAGTTTATGAAGAGAGCGCAACAAGAGCTAGACGAAGTTGTAGGCAACGACAACATAGTTGAAGAATCACACATCGCTAGACTTCCTTACATAGTAGCCATCATGAAAGAAACACTTAGACTTTATCCAACCATTCCTTTGCTAGTCCCTCATCGTCCAACTGAAACCGCGGTTGTGGGAGGCTACACCGTCCCTAAAAACACTAAGATCTTCATCAACGCTTGGTGTATTCAGAGAGACCCAAATGTGTGGGAGAATCCAACTGAGTTTTGTCCCGAGAGGTTTCTTGATAATAAGTCTTGTGATTTCAATGGAGTAGATTATAGGTTTCTTCCATTTGGATCTGGAAGGAGAATTTGCGCGGGTATAGCACTTGCCGAGAGGATGGTTTTGTACACTCTTGCAACGTTAGTGCATTCTTTCGAATGGAAAATTCCGGAAGGTCACGTGTTGGATTTGGAAGAGAAGTTTGGGATTGTCTTAAAACTCAAGACACCTCTTGTTGCCTTGCCTGTTCCGAGGTTGTCCAATTCGAATCTTTATCTGTAAAGGCTAAAGTTTAAGAAGCATATTGTCTTATTGACACCCTTCTCAAATTTTATTGGCACCTTCCAATTTTCTTTTTAACCCCTCTCTTATAAGTTTAATATATTAATATGTTATTAATTAGAAATCTATTAACTGCTCTCTAACAAAAATTTATTGCTATTAATTGATTTTATTGCTAAATTTAAAGTTGATTAAAAAAATCAATGCATAAACATAGCCTAATTTCTCTAAATTAAAGATCTAAGACTCTTTCTCTTTCTTCGTAACTTTTTTTTTTCTTTGCCACCTTTGCGTAACAAGATTCAACAGTTAGTGAATGCTAAATTTATTTTTTGATATATTCTATATATTTTTGAAAAAAAATATTATGACCTCCATGATTAAGTTTTTTGGCTCCACCACTAATAGCCACCTATATATAGATTCATTTAAATTTGGATAAAACGCAAATCTAAAAACTAGTTATAAAAATCGCATTGTAACGAAGGAGGCAGTTGTTGTTGATCGATGTTTTGGCCATGGGCAGCATTGATACAGCTCATTCGTAGAAACTTCAGAAGAGAAGTTTGATTTGTTTGTTTAATCATAGTGTTTGTCTTAGTTATTTATTTTAAGTATGTCTCTGTTCTTAGCTATTGGATTCGTTCTTTTTCGATTGCGGTTTGTAACTTTCCTTCTAGTTGTTAGTTGTTTCCGAGAACTTATACTTTGTCTGCCGGTTTAGACTCCCTCTTTTGGGCTTTAGATTCCGGAGATATCTCTGTTTTCCGCCAGCTTATGTATTTCACAATGTAAACTTTCAAGCAGTATCAATAACATCATATGACAAAAAAAAAATCGCATTGAAAACTTAAAACAGTGATATATTTTTGTAAAAGGAAAAAAAAAGTTTGAGTGTTTGACGACCGAATTTCAAAGAGACTCATCACTCATGGATATTCACATCAAATAGCAGTGCCGGGGTCTGGCATTTTTTAACTCCGAACGCAAAAAAAAAAATTATGCCCTATAATTTTTTTTTTTGCACACTCATAAATAATAATTAACCATACTAATTGACGAGCAATGTTTAATTTCATAGCCAATCTGTAAATGAGAACAAAAAAATCTAAAATATAATGCCCTATAAAATTCATTATTACTAATCCAACACCAATCTACTATCTAAACACCTATGTCTAGAAACTTTTTCTTCAAAATCTAGCATTCAATTCAAGGTACGTACCTTGATCTTTTAGAAAGTTGGAAACCCTTCGTTTTTGTTGCTACAAGGAAGTCTTCAATTGAAGTTGTTTAGGGTTTTTATTTAATAAAACTAAAAAATTTACCAAACAAAAAATTTTCTTAACAAGATATTTTAAGTAACATTTTATTAATAGGCTTAATGCCCATAAAAGATGGTAAAAAGAAAGCCCAGCAAAAAAAAAGAATTATAAAAAGGGTTAGATAATTCTTTTAACATAAGAAGCCTAAAAAAAAAAATTCTAAACTATGCCCCATGTAATTTCATGCCCTAATCCATGGCTTCACTAGATTGTGTCATGGGCCAAGCTTGTCAAATAGTCGAGACAGGACTCATCACTCATGGATATTCACATCAAATAGTCGAGACAAGAAAGTAATTAAATGTGTTCAACTTTTATCCATTAATTAAATTCATCAATAATATTATCTATCTCAAAAATTTTGAAAGTTTTCCGACCTCAACAAAATGGTTCCTGTTAGAACATGATTATTGCACATACTCGACCAAGGGTGTCAAAAAAATAATTAATAATATTTTAATTGAATTTAATTATTTAATTATTTTTTAATTTATGTAACCAATTATTTTCTTAGTGACGTTAGAAGCCAACGAAATTAATAGATTTTTCCCCTTTTTTCATTTTCGTTTTTTAAATTGGTTTTGTTTTTCTTTATATGCAGGGTCTAGAGTTGCAATATCTTCCTATTTTATAAACATTGAAAGTATCACCTATTATTGATTTATTACTATATTGAAATAATACTATCCACTTTCCTTTACTTTCTTAGATGACCTCATAGTTTCTTACCCAAAAAAACACTCTGCAAGATTCAAAAATGTCTCCGATTTCAAATCTCTTGCCCGATAACACATTTAATCTCACTCCTTACGCAATTCTCATTCTCACCGCCATCTTATCGATTCTATGGTACATCTCCAAATTCTCGCCACAACCGCCTCTACCCCCTGGACCACGAGGGCTACCTATAGTCGGGAACCTCCCGTTTCTTGACCCGGACCTTCACACCTACTTTGCTAACCTAGCTAAAAAACACGGTCCAATCTTCAAACTCAATCTTGGCTCGAAACTAACCGTCGTGGTCAACTCTCCATCGCTGGCTCGAGAGATCTTGAAAGATCAAGACATCAATTTCTCAAATCGAGATGTCCCTATCACGGGCCGAGCTGCTACATATGGTGGTATTGATATCGTTTGGTTACCATACGGCGCCGAGTGGAGACAGCTTAGAAAAATTTGTGTTCTCAAGCTTCTTAGCCGCAAGACTTTGGATTCTTTCTACGAGCTCCGACGCAAAGAAGTCCGAGAAAGAACGAGATATCTATACGAGAAAAGTCAAGAAGAATCCCCCATTAAAGTCGGAGATCAGTTGTTTTTGACGATGTTGAATCTGACTATGAATATGTTATGGGGAGGGTCGGTGGAAGCAGAGGAGATGGAGAGTGTAGGAACAGAGTTTAAAGGAGTTATCACTGAGTTAACCGGGCTTTTGGGTGAGCCTAATGTTTCTGACTTTTTCCCGTGGCTAGCGAGATTCGATCTTCAAGGGCTTGTTAAGAGGATGCGTGTGTTCTCGCGAGCTCGATGCGGTACTCGATCGAGCCATTGAACAGATGCAAAGGCTAAAAGGAAGAGATGATCATGATGGTGAAAGCAAAGACTTCTTGCAATATTTGATGAAGTTAAAAGACCAAGAAAGTGACTCGGAGGTTCCCATTACGGCTAACCATGTCAAAGCCGTACTCACGGTATACAATTATTTGCTTCATTTTTATAAGTTAAGGATAATAATATTGGTAGTTTGGAATCATTGATCTGCAAAAACATAATTTAATTACGAAACTACGGAATTGTATTTTTATAGTTATATTTGTTAGAATTTAGATCTTATTTGCAAAGTCTGTCAGTGAATTTAAGTTCCGACCATTTGTAATGAAAAGTGATTTGTTCATTAATGTTATTGTTTATGTGTGAAGGATATGGTGGTTGGTGGCACAGACACGTCAACAAACACGATAGAGTTTGCAATGGCTGAGCTAATGAGCAACCCGGAGCTCATTAAAAGAGCACAACAAGAGCTAGACGAAGTTGTCGGCAAAGACAATATTGTTGAAGAATCACACATCACTAGACTTCCTTACATACTAGCCATTATGAAAGAAACGCTTAGGCTTCACCCTACTCTTCCTTTGTTAGTCCCTCACCGTCCGGCTGAAACAGCCGTGGTAGGTGGCTACACTATCCCTAAAGACACTAAGATCTTCGTCAATGTTTGGTCTATTCAGAGAGACCCAAATGTCTGGGAGAACCCAACAGTGTTTCGTCCAGAAAGGTTTCTTGATAACAACACTTGTGATTTCACTGGAGCCAATTATAGCTATTTTCCGTTTGGATCTGGCCGGAGAATTTGCGCCGGCGTAGCACTCGGCGAGAGGATGGTTTTGTACACTCTGGCGACACTATTGCATTCGTTCGATTGGAAGATACCGGAAGGACAAGTGTTGGAATTAGAAGAGAAGTTTGGGATTGTCTTGAAGCTCAAGACCCCTCTTGTTGCCTTGCCCATTCCGAGGTTGTCCGATTCGGATCTTTATCTATAAATGCGAAGATTGTTACATTTGGCAATTCTCATACCATAAAAAATAAAATTATTACTTGTTATTTGGGGTAAAAAAAAGAGTACTGTATAATGTATACGTTTAACGAAAATCAAACATCACTTCCGGTAAGAAAAATAGCATAGATATTCACGTAAAACTGTAAAACCAACCATCTGTTTTACTTAATTAAGATATTACTTGTTAGATATTAGTTTCGTAGCATTCAGATTTTGTTTAGTCGGACATGCATAACTAACATGGTGTGGTACTATCTCGTTGATTACTAAAAAGTAAAAACAGAAGATATAAAACTACTTTTTTCTTTTCTTTTGACATCATCCCAAGAGTATAAGAAAACGAATCATGGATTAGGCAAGATTTTAATTTAAAATATTTTCCATTAATATATTCTTGAATACAGATATAATCATTTAAATTTTTTAGCATAAGTCTATATAACCACTCAGCCCTGGCTCTAAGAGTGTGCGAGCACTGGATCCACAGTTTTTTGCAAAAAAATGATATGCTTTTAAGATCTTAAAATTCTGATATTTTTATAAATAAGATCCTAAATTTTAAAATTTTCAAATAACACCCTAAAACTTTAAAAAAAAACAAAATTTGGGCACAAGGTCCACTAAAAGTTTAATTTGGGCCTGTAAATGATATATAACATACATATTGTTTTTGACAATAATGTTTTCTTGACAAATAAATAATTTGATGATTATCTCATAATTTTTTATTTTAAAAGAGTTTCTTTTTTATTCATATTCCATAAAAAACATTTTTTAAAAAGCTTGATGTTGATTATCGATTGTTGACCTAATTATATATATTATTTATGTATATATCATTTATGATTAGATGTTGATATTAACATAACACTATTCCGTATAAAATCTGAATATACCGAAACTCATGAACATCACTTAGTGAAAGGTACATATATAATATCATATCATTGTAACAATTTCAAATCGAGCTTGTTTTACCCGTCGAAGCAAGTGCAACATACCATATAAGAATTTTGGACCAATTCATGAATGTGTCTATTTTATCTCACTTTCTTATATAGCCAAACGATTAAGCGCGACTTATAATCTAATAATATATTTAATAATGTATGTCATGTATTTTCTATAAACTCATTCGTTTCACACAATGAATGAGATTACAAAGATATTAATTTAGTCATGTGCATTATCTTTTAAGTTTTAGTACTTATTTTAAACACTTTTAATTACAATTCTTTCGTCATTATCTACGATACACTCGTTGCTTTGCGACATCTACTTTATTTTCATGTTCTATTGACTCACATATAACATATTAGACTGTATATTGATTTTCAAAATATATTATAACTAGTTTCTCTTTAATTACTATCTTCCAATACTCAAATTTGGATTAAAAGCTTTTGATTCAATTTATGAAATATCCATTTTTTTGTTTTTAATCATGTTATAAACTAATATTTCACTTTTAGTTTTATTTACCCTGTCCGATTCGGATCTTTATCTATAAATTCGAAGATTGTTAAATTTGGCAATTCTCATACCATAAAAAATAAAATTATTACTTGTTATTTGGGTTAAAAAAAAAGAGTACTGTATAATGTACTAGGATATTTTTAGTTTACATTGTTTTTGGATATTTTTTTGTAATTTTTTTTGATCATCATCATTTTTTTTTTTACCTCAAAAACACCATATCTTATTAAGCTGGTTCAAATAGGATAGCCTCATGAGCTAACCATTCCAGAACATGCGGACTTACATAGGAAAGGAAAGATCCTCGTGCTCGAGCCGCTTTTGCAAGACAGTCGACACAGACATTGTTCAATCTAGGTATACATCCAATAGAAAACATAGAAAACCTCGTTTGATAAGACTGAAAAGTGTCTAATTCCGAAGCAAACGCTGGCCAGTCTTTTGACTTATCTCAAAATGAACCATATCATATCTGAGAGAGAGAGCACTTTCCATGGCCCAGCATAAAGCCTCTAGTTCTGCATGAATAGGTGATAACAAACAGGCCATTGCTCTTAGGCCCCAGATAGGCCACTCTAAGACAGACAAAAGAAAGCCAATACCTGTAGTTGTGTCGTCCTTTTTGTAATTTTGGAGATTGTTAGTTAAGACAATATTAATTAAATAAAAATATTATGTAAGATTTGAGATATGAGGGTTAGTAAAATGTGTATCTTTCTATTTATAAGAGAAATTGTAGTTAAGAGCATATGGAAAATTATTATTTAATTAGATAATAAATGCACTAATCTTTATTTTAATTAGGTAAATGTAATTTTTACTTTCTCCGGTTTTTTATTTGTCGTTTAAGGTTTTCTCACACAAATTTTGAAAAAACTATTAAATTGTCTATTTTGTTGTAAACTAGAGAAACTCGAAGGAGGTTTTCTCTTCTTATCATTATTAATCCAATCGAATGTTACATATATATAGGAAGGGACAAAGCCCAAATACATTAGGACTACTAAACCGACTTAAACTAAGAGGAGGTGGCCGATGGGCCTTATGGGCTTGGACGTACATGGGCCGTGTATGGGCCGGTTATGGAAATCCACCATCCGTGTTTTACAACACTCCCCCTTGGATGACATAACCGTGCAAATGCTAAGGGATCTCCGTAATGCGCTTTGGGGTGCTGCCTCATTAAAACCTTACCAGGAAAACCCATTGGGAAAAAACCATGGTGAAGAAAAAAGAGTACAACACGCATTACTCCCCCTGTTCCAAGCATCACTAGAAGTCCTTAAGTCTCCGCATTCCAATCTGGTGTGCGAGCTTCTTGAATGTCGATGTCGGTAATGACTTGGTGAAGAGATCGGCTGAATTGTCGCAAGATGGAACTTGTACCACTTGAACTTCTCCGGCCTTTTGTAGTTCATGTATGAAGAAGAATTTCGGTAAAATGTGCTTTGTCTGATCTCCCTTGATATAGCCTTCCTTAAGATGTGCGATGCAGGCTGTATTGTCTTCATATATAACCATTGGTTCCTTATCGTCGGCCATGCCACAATCTGTCCTGATATGTTGAGTCATCGATCTCAACAACACACACTCATGGCTGGCTTCATGCATTGCCAAAATCTCTGCATGATTAGATGAAGTGGATGAAATGGTTTGCTTCATTGAACGCCAAGAAATTGCTGTACCACCGTGTGTAAATACATAGCCGGTTTGAGACCTGGCATTATGTGGATCCGATAGGTAACCTGCATCAGCAAAACCAACTAAACCTTCTTTGTTATAGTTAGTATAATATAAACCGAAATCAAGCGTTCCTTGTAGGTAACCCAACACATGTTTGATACCGTTCCAGTGCCTTTGGGTTGGACAAGAGCTAAATCTAGCTAGGAGGTTCACGGCAAAACATATGTCTGGTCTAGTGTGGCTAGCCAAGAACATTAACGCTCCTATTGCACTGAGGTATGGCACTTCAGGACCGAGAATTTCTTCATCGTCCTTCCTTGGACCAAATGGATCATTTTCCAAATTTAAACTTCTCACAACCATTGGGCTAGGCAATGGGTGAGCTTGGTCCATATTAAACCTCTTGAGTACCTTTTCAGTATATACTATTATTAACCATTCATTGCATTACTATAAATATTATGGAAGTTACAAAAATGAGAGTTAATTAGTACAACATATGGGATTGATGAGACATAATAGAAAAGTTAATAAAAACTGTGTCAGGTTTATAAAAATACATTATTGTAAATTAATAACTAAAATTATCTATTGTTTTCAATATATATTCTGTTGTAAACTAGAGAAACTCGAAGCAGGTTTTCTCTTCTTATTCTTATTCATAACTTGATCGAATGTTACATATATATAGTAAAGCAAAGGCTTAAACATAAACCGACTAGGAATAGGAAATAGGTAATGGGCCTTTTGCCATGGGTCGTACACACCAAAACATGTAATGGGCCGGTTATGGAAATCCACTCCAAGTGTTTTACAACACTCCTCCTTGGATGACATAACCGTACCGATGCTAAGGGATCAGCACAATACGCTTGGGGGTGCTGCCTCATTAAAACCTTATCAGGAAAACCCATTGGGACAAAACCATGGTAAAGGAAAGAGAGTACAGCACGCATTTCTCCCCTTGTTCTAAGCATCACTGTAAATCCTTAAGCCTCCGCATTCCAATCTGGTGCGCGAGCTTCTTGAATGTTGATGTCGGTAGTGACTTGGTGAAGAGATCGGATGAGTTGTCGCAACTGAACTTGCACCACTTGCACTTCTCTGGCCTTTTGTAATTCATGTGTGAAGAAGAACTTGGGCAGAATGTGCTTTGTCCGATCTCCCTTAATGTATCCTTCCTTGAGCTGTGCGATGCAGGCCGCATTGTCCTCATATATGATAGTTGCTTCCTTGTCATCAGCTATTCCACAATCTGATAGGATGTGTTGAGTCATCGACCTCAACCACACACACTCTCGGCTGGCTTCATGTATAGCTAATATCTCCGCATGATTAGATGAAGTGGCCACAATGCTCTGTTTCATAGAACGCCACGAAATTGTTGTACCACCATGTGTAAACACGTAGCCGGTTTGTGACTTTGAATTGTGTGGATCCGATAAGTAACCTGCATCAGCAAAACCAACTAAACCTTCCTTGTTATGGTTAGTATAATATAAACCTAAATCTGTCGTCCCTTGTAGGTAACGCAACACATGTTTAATACCGTTCCAGTGCCTTTGGGTTGGACAATAGCTATATCTAGCTAGGAGGTTCACGGCAAAACATATGTCTGGTCTAGTGTGGCTAGCCAAGAACATTAACGCTCCTATAGCACTGAGGTATGGCACTTCAGGACCGATAATTTCTTCATCGTCCTTCTTTGGACCGAATGGATCTTTATCCAAATCAAGGCTCCTCACAACCATTGGGTTAGTCAATGGGTGAGCTTGGTCCATATTAAATATCTTGAGTACCTTTTCAGTATATGTCATTTGATGCACAAGGATTCCATCATTTATGTACTCAAGCTACAACCCCAAACAGAATTTAGTCTTGCCTAGGTCTTTCATCTCGAATTCTTTCTTTAGATATTCGACTGTTTGGGCGATTTTCCCAGAGGTTCCTAGGATATTCGAATTATCCACATATACTGCTATGATGACAAACCCTTTGTTTGCAAACTTCTTTATAAAAATACATGGACTAATGGGATCATTCTTATAGCCTTCCTTGGCTAGGTACTCACTTAGCCTATTGTACCACATTCGCCCACTTTGTTTTAGTCCATAAAGGGATTTGTTTAGCCTTATGCAGTATTGTTCTCGAG
>NC_025692.1:19107011-19145284 GCF_000633955.1 Camelina sativa | reverse complement strand
CGCCCACTTTGTTTCAGTCCATAAAGGGATTTGTTTAGCCTTATGCAGTATTGTTCTCGAGAACCGCTCTTATCTTTGAGCTCAATACCCTCTGGTAATCTCATATAAATCTCATTATCCAGTGGACCATATAGATATGCGGTTACAACATCCATTAACCGCAAATCGAGTTTTTCTCTTATAGCCAGACTTAGCAAATATCTAAAAGTCGTTGCATCCATCACAGGGGAGTATGTGTCCTCATAATCTATTCCTGGTCTTTGAGAGAATCCTTGTGCTACAAGTCGTGCCTTATATCTCACGATTTCATTACTCTCATTTCTCTTTCTTACATAGACCCACTTATGTCCAACTGGCTTTATATCGAATGGTGTCCTTAAGATCGGACCAAACACATTCCTCTTCTTTAAAGAGTTTAACTCCACGTCAATGGCTTATTTCCATTTTAACCAATCTTTACTTTGAGTGTACTCTAAAATAGACGTGGGTTCATAATCCTCATTTATTTCAAGTGCTACCTTGTAAGCAAATATTTCATCAATGTCGACATCTTTACGGTTCCATTGTATTCCAGACATGATATAATTGATTGAAATCTCATTATTATCAATACCTTCAGGACCTTGAGGTTCAGCGTCCCAAACCTCATTCGGTGCCTTAGGATTTGCCGCAGCCATGTCTATAATTTCCTTAACCTCGGTTTGATTTGCACCTTTCTTAGATTTCTGAGGGTTCTTATCTTTGGAACCTAATGGTCTACCTCGTTTCAAACGGGCTTTAGACTCTGTAGCAACTTGCTTATTGTTTTCCTTATGAACATCAATACGTACGGGTGCATTACAAGCTGATATGTACGATTTCGTTACTGTCTTTGGGTCAGCAAAGGAATTTGGCAATTGATGAGCTAGCTTTTGCAAATGTATAATCTTTTGGACCTCTGCCTCACATGCTAGAGTCTGAGGATCTTGCCAATTTAAGGATGTTTGATTCCATGTTATTTCTTTGACCATCTTGTCTTTCTCTCCACCCAACATAGGAAATTCGGATTCAGCAAACTGACAATCCGCGTATCTGGCCTTAAATAAATCACCCGTAGTTGGCTCAAGATACTTAATAATGGTGGGAGAATCATATCCAACATATATTCCCATCCTCCTCTGAGGTCTCATCTTAGTTCTCTGTGGTGGAGCAATTGGTATATAAACGGCACACCCGAATGTTTTGAGATGGGATATGTCTGGCTCATGATCCGTTAATAATTGGGATGGTGAATACTTATGTTCACTAGGTGGCCTGATGCGTATTAGTTCAGCTGCATGTAATACTGCGTGTCCCCAAGCCGACACAGGAAGCTGCGACCTCATAAGCAATGGCCGAGCAATCAATTGAATACGTTTAATGAAGGATTCAGCTAATCCATTTTGTGTATGGACATGTGCCACAGGATGTTCCACACTCACCCCCATGGACATACAATAATCATTAAACGCTTGGGATGTAAATTCACCAGCATTGTCTAGACATATAGTCTTAAGTGGAAAATCTGGAAAGTGAGCTCGCAGACGTATAATCTAGGCCAGCAATCTAGCAAACGCAAGGTTTCTAGTTGACAATAAGCAAACATGCGACCATCTGGTCGATGCATCTATCATGACCATAAAATATCTAAACGTCCCACAAGGTGGGTGTATTGGTCCACATATATCTCTTTGGATTCTTTCCAGAAAGTTTAAAGTCTCTTTATTTAATTTGGCTGGTGATGGCTTTATAATAAGTTTCCCCTGTGCACATGCTACACACGTGATATGTTTAGGGATAAATTTTCTCTCGTTAAGAGTGTGCCCATTAGAATTCATTATTAGTTTTACGCATCATGTTCGAACCCGGATGGCCAAGCCGGTCATGCCATAAAGTGAATTGTTCATTGAACCTTTTGTTCATTGAACCTTTTGTTCATTGCCAAATTAGTTTCTATCATATTTATCTTAGCATGGTATAAACCAGTGGCTAGTGCGGGTATAGCCTCTAGGAATTTCTTATGTGCTTGGGTGATTTCAGTTATATATAGGAACTCTTGGTTTCCTTCACCCTTAGTTTCAACATGTAGACCATTCAGACGAATGTCTTTAAAGCTCAATAAGTTTCTCTTAGAACTGGGTGAATATAAGGCATCACTTACATCAAGATGTTTGCCATTAGGTAATAAAATATGAGCTTGGTCGTAGCCTTCTATCAAGCTCGCTATACCCGCAATTGTACTAATATTGGCATTTTTCATTATGAGATTAACAAAATATCTCTTATCCTTCAAAATCGTGTGGCTTGATCCACTATCAACCACAAGTATGTTCTTGTCCTCAGCCATTTCTATAATGGACAAGAATTTATGTTTTTAAAACATAAACAAATAATCTTATAATGAAGGAAATAAAATAATTTAATTTAAACCAAATAATATTCCAAAATAATAATCCAATCAAATGCAAAGCATAAAATATAAAGTTAAATCAAAACCACATTTGAATTTAATTATCCTCTCTTAAACAATCAGAGGTTTCATAATCCAATAGGTCATCCTTCTCATGGTCGAAATCACCTTCACCATCGAGATGAACCAAATTAGCTTCTGGATCCTTTTTCAAACTCTCTTGATAGAGGTCAACAAGATGCTTAGGAGTTCTGCATGTCTTTACCCAGTGGTTCTCCATACCACATCTATGGCAAGTGGACTTGGTCTTATGTTGCGGTTTAAATTGCCCGCGGCCTCTACCCCGACCCCGGCCGAAGCCGAATCGGTTTCCACGGCCTTGACCACCAAAAATGTGTCCTTGATAGGTCCCACGACCAGGACCACCACGTCCACCTCTCCCACGGCCACGGCCATACTTGTCCCTATGGACATAGTTAGACTCTTTAGTCTCTTTTGGATCTTTAGGCTCTTTAAGATTTTTCTTTGCCATGTCAACCTTGTGGGCTTCCGGTAATGGAGCTGTACCCGAAGGTCTCAAAGCACTATTCATCATCAATAGCTCATTGTTCTGCTCAGCTAGCAACAAACAAGAGATGAGGCTTGCAAAAGTCTTAAACCCCTTTTCACGATACTGTTGTTGAAGCAGTATGTTATTAGCGTGAAAGGTAGAGAATGTCTTCTCTAGCAAGTCCTCCTCAGTCACCTCAGTACCACATAACTTCAAAATTGAGACTATCTTAAATAGCTCTGAGTTATACTCATCCACGGATTTTAAATCCTGTATCCTTAGGTTTTTCCAATCGAATTGAGCCTTTGGTAGGAACACCGTCTTTTGGTGTCCATATTTGTTTTTCAACGCTGTCCAAAGGTCAAGAGGATCTTGAATAGTGAGGTACTGGTTTTTGAGACTCTCAACAAGATGATGGCGTATATGCATAATTTCCTTGTACTTGTTCTTTTCAGAACAATCATTATCATCCTCAATGCACTCGCAAAGATCTTTTGNTTTTTCACGATATTGTTGTTGAAGCAATACATTATTGGAGTGAAAGGTAGAGAATGTCTTCTCTAGCAAGTCCTTCTCAATCACCTCAGTACCACATAACTTTAGGATTGAGACTATCTTAAATAGCTCTGAGTTATACTCATCCACGGTTTTGAAATCCTGGATCCTTAAGTTTTTCCAATCAAATTGAGCCTTTGGTAGGAGCACCGTCTTTTGGTGTCCGTATCTGTTTTTCAACGCTGTCTAAATGTCAAGAGGATCTTCAATAGTGAGGTACTGGTTTTTGAGACTCTCAGCAAGGTGATGGCGAATATGCATTATTACCTTGTACTTGTTCTTTTCAGAACATTCATTATCATCCTCAATGCACTCGCAAAGATCCTTTGATTTCAGATTGATCTTTGTGTCCAATGCCCATTGCAAGTAATTATCTCCAGAAACATTAAGGGCAACATAAGAGAGATTGTTAAGCTTTGCCATATACAAAACAGAACATGCATCCAATCATTAGCATGCGGTATTTAAGACCGAACCATGCAACAAATTTAGGTCATGCAGTATTGGAGACCGAACCATGCCAATCACTTAAAGGCCATGCGGTATTTGAGACCGAGCCATGCCATGCTTTTACACTCAAATTTTTGTGGCTTATCATGCATGAAACAACAATCCTAGACAACAAATATAATCTAGCATGCAATGTTTTCCTTTTACTAAATTTTCTTTTTCTTAAATTTTCCCTTTTACTAACCACAAAGTTTTAGGAAATATTTTCTTCGGCTTTTAGGATAATGTCTAGAATTAATTTGTGAGTTATCCTAATTTTATTTTCATGCAAAACACATAATAATTCCGATTTTAATTTCTTAGTTTTAGGGTTTGATTAAACAAACAATCTTAATCGAATTTAATCCTTAGAACAAACAGCTTAATATTTTTCGATTTTAGGTTTCTAATTCTAAGGTTTTCATGCAACAAGTAAACAAGCAATAACAACCAGATTTTAAACATATCATGATTAGTTCAATTGCAATCAATCTAAGCAATCCTAAACCTCAAGCAACCGAATTTTAAAGTTTTAGGATTTTAGGGTTTTAGGATCTCAAAGCTTAGGGTTTTATTTGTTGGTTGTTTACTTGTATATTTTAGGGTTCCATTAGACTTAAGAGATCAGGTTCGATTTTATAGGTTCTAAGGGGGTTTAGACTATTGTTTACCTTCTGATCTCCAAACAGGAACTCACCCCGGACAAGATCTGACCACGAACACGGACGGATCACGGACAGGAACCGATCGCTAGACTTCAATGAACAAGGGTTTTGTGCGGCGGCGGTCTTAGGATTTTTAGGGTTTTTAGGAACTTTTTCTCAGTTGGACTTTTAGGGCTATCGTGCTGATAACGTGTTGTAAACTAGAGAAACTCGAAGGAGGTTTCCTCTTCTTATTCTTATTCATAACTTGATCGAATGTTACATATATATAGTAAAGCAAAGGCTTAAACATAAACCGACTAGGAATAGGAAATTGGTAATGGGCCTTTCGCCATGGGCCGTACACACCAAAACATGTAATGGACCGGTTATGGAAATCCACTCCAAGTGTTTTACAACATATTCAAGATTTATATATTTTCTATATTATAAAGATAGATTTATGAACGGGCATCTTAGCTAATCAAATCATGAATTTAAATATATATTCACTTCTCACTTTAGACAGAAATATATACAGTTATCTCTTTATCAAAAAAATATATTCAATTCTCATTTAGTTATTTATATATTATATATTAAAATATACTTTAGTTTAGTTTAAATGGATTGAAAATAAAATAAAATAATGTAATATCAAGATCATGTGAATTATTTATATTAAAGTGTGGAAATAAAACAGCCAATTATTACTCGACATTATCTTATACAACCCAAATATATATATATATATATATATATATATATATATATTATAATCTTATACCCTTAAAATATTTTATCATCAAATTATTTGTTAAGTGAAAATTTTATTATGTAAATTCAATTGAATAAATTTGTTACACTAAAAATTAAAAGAAACAAAATGACACTTATGAAAGAAGAGAGCATCAAATGACAATCTTTTAGAGCTTTCCAAAAGACAACTTTATTTTATTATTAGATGATATAATATAGTAAGGTTTCTTTCAACTCTTACTCTAAAAATCTGACGCCCAACATCATTATATATTAAAATTCATTTAAAATCAAATACACATGAAATTATTTATTTTCTTTTGTAAATATTTTAAAATGATTGCATAAATCATCAAAAGATGAACAATAGTAAAAATAATTTACATTTTTGGAAAAGATATTCAAGACTTAGTAAGATAATATTTTTTCTAAAGTTAGAAACTTCCCGAAAACGGATGATCCGAACAACGATACTATTGTTACCGGTGTTTTGTTGCTCGTTGAAGATTGAATCGAGGATAGAATAGAAAGTAAATGTTTTAGTTTTCACAATAGTCTTAAAGAAGTTATGTTCGTATGGTAATAGGTTTTTTTAGAAAACTAAACTTTATAGAATGTTTGAGCCTTTAAGAAGGAGAAGGGATTGAAATCAAATATTAATGATCATAAATTCGCAAGTGGTTCATAATAAGTTAAAAATGAGAAGTAATATAAAAAAAATGAAAATTGAGGAAATTAGTGGGCATAAGGCAATGCATAAAATGATGGTATTATTTCAAATCAAAACATAACTGATTATGTTCATAATTTATTCTGAAATTCTTAATATGAAAACTTATAAATTTTATGTAATTCAAAAATACCATGACGTTTGAAATAATAAGTGTGAATCGAACAAAATACTTATAGAATTAGATCAAAATCATCTCACAATCTTATGTAATTTTCCAGAATGTAAGGTCAAATTTTAATTTTATATAAACAATTTTTTAAAAATTTAAACTAATTTACTTAAATAATACCTACCCACCATCTTATTTAAATTTGATTATGTTTGTGCCTGTAAAAATTATATAAGATTTAAACACATAAATTAAACCCAAGAATTCAAACCTATAAATTTAATTTAATGTTGGTATAGTTCCGAGATGAAACTAATCACAGACTGATATAATGTGGCTTTAGATTCTTGGGAGTTGCATATGTTTCTGATTAAAAAAGGGAGTAAGGAAATGTAGATGGTTTTTTTTTTGGTTTTATGGGCTAATAGTTAATTAAACTATAGTTAATAGTTCCAAACAAAAAAATATATGTGTAAATATTGTAAACCAAGTGTCCTCTCTTCACAAAAGTTGAGAAAAACCTTCTTATATTAATATATGTTTAATGAAAATCAAACATCACTTCCGGTAAGAAAAATAGCATAGATATTCACGTAAAACTGTAAAAAACAACCATCTGTTTTACTTAATTAAGATATTACTTGTTAGATATTAGTTTCGTAGCATTCAGATTTTTTTTAGTCGGACATGCATAACATGGTGTGGTAATATCTCGTTGATTACTAAAAACAGAAGATATAAAACTACTTTTTTCTTTTCTTTTGACATCATCCCAAGAGTATAAGAAAACGAATTATGGATTAAGCAAGATTTTAATTTAAAATATTTTCTATTAATATATTCTTGAGTACAAATATAATCATTCAAAATTTATAGCATAAGTCTATATAACCACTCAGCTCTGGCTCTAAGGGTGTGCGGGCAGTGCTAGAGCACTGGATCCACAGTTTTTTGCAAAAAAATGATATGCTTTTAAGGTCCTAAAATTCTGATATTTTTGTAAATAGGATCCTAAATTTTAAATTTTGCAAATAACACCCTAAAACTTTAGAAGAAAACTAAATTTAGGCACAAGGTCCACTAAAAGTTTGAGTCGGACCTGTAACCACTATACTTATTTCACTAAATGATATATAAGTTGACAATAATGTTTTCTCGACAAATAAATAATTTAATAATTATCTCATGATCTTTTATTTTAAAAAAGTTTCTTTTTTATTCATATTCCATGAAAACATTTTTTAAAAGGCTTGATATTGATTATCGACTGTTGACCTAATTATATATATTATTTATGTATATATCATTTATGATTAGATACTAATATTAACATAACACTATTCCGTATAAAATCTGGATATACCGAATCTCATGAACATCACTTAGTGAAAGGTACATATATAATATCATATCTTCGTAACACTTTTATCGAGCTTGTTTTACCCGTCGAAGCAAGTGCAATATACATATAAGAATTTTGGACCAATTCATGAATGTGTCTATTTTTTTCTCACTTTCTTATATAGCTAAACGATTAAGCGCGACTTAGAATCTAATAATATATTTAATAATGTATGTCATGTCTTTTCTATAAACTCATTCGTTTCACACCATTAATGACATTTCAAAGATTTTAATTTCGTCATGTGCATTATCTTTTAAGTTTTAGTACCTATTTTAAACACTTTTGACTACAATTCTTTCGTCGTTATCTACGATACACTCGTTGCCTTTCGACATCTACTTTATTTTCATGTTCTATTGACTCACATATAACATATTAGACTGTATATTGATTTTCAAGATATATTAAAATTATTTTCTCTTTAATTACTATCTTCTAATACTCAAATTTGGATTAAAAGCTTTTGATTCAATTTATGAAATATCCATTTTTTTCTTTTTAATCATGTTATAAACTAATATTTCACTTTTAATTTTATTTTTCCTGTTTAAAATATTATAAATACAATTACACAAGTGTTGTTTTATTCTAACATAAATTTAAAATTTACTTTCATTCTAAAACTCAGTAACATATTTAAAAATTTAAACCATGATTAGTTTAAAAGAATATTTGAATTATATTATTATCACTAATAAAAAAAATTGTAGTATTGTTTTTCTTATTTTAATATTTTATTTATTTTATATAACTTATTTTTTATTTATTTATAAATTTTTATTAATTATAAGTAACATAAATATACATTAAATAAATATTTTAAGTTTACTTTTATGTTTAAAAAATAATATTAGTTAAGTAGCATAATGAGAAAAGGAAAAAACTAACTTTGTAAATATAGGTTATATTGAATGGTAATGAACATAATGACTTAAATTAGTACCATCACTTGACAAGTTAACACTATTAGGTGAGATAAGGACCAGCTACATTTATGTGTAAGCATGTACCAAACATTGAATTGATAAGATATCGCATGTTGCATGTTTATATGTGGTAGGACAGCAAAAGAGTTATTTATTTTGTATAATTATCTTGTAGTAGAATATTAAAAATATACCCTTTCTAGGAGTGTCAAAATGGTTAATCCAACCCAACTCAACTCATTATTCAATAAGTTAAAAATTAAATGAGTTTATGAGTTGACTCAACTCATTTAATAATTGGGCTGGATCAACCCATGAATCCATTTAATTAAATGAGTTAGATGAATAATTGGGTTAACCCACTACAATATAAATTAATTAATATTTAATATAAAATAATAATAATTAATCTTTATCATCATTTTTACTATCATCATCATTATCACCATCACATAACTTTTAGTGAAAAATTATTGAGGAAAAATCAGATTTTGCATTTTTCATGAAAAAATTGCGGGTTTGCGTTTTTTGCGGGAAATTTACATGTTTGCGTTTTTGGCAGAAAAATTGCGGATTTACATTTTGGCGAGAAATTGCGGATTTGTGTTTCGGTGAGAAAATTGCGGGTTTGCGTTTTTGGCGGGAAATTTACGGGTTTGCGTTTTGGTGGGAAAATTGCGGGTTTGCGTTTTTGGAGGGAAATTTACAAGTTTGCGTTTTTGGCAGAAAAATTATAAATTCTGAATTTAGGCAAGAAACTACGGATTTCAGTTTTTAGCAAAAATTACGGGGTTGTGTTTTTGGCGGAAAAATTGCGGGTTTGGAATTTTGGCGGGAAAATTATGAGATGATGATGATGACATCATGATATTGACTATGATATAGATGTTGATATGATGATGGTGATGTTGTTATGATTATGTAGGTATGATGATGGTGATGATAGTATGAAGAAGATGATGATGATGATAGTATGATGATAATAGTAGTATGATGATGATAGTATGAAGAAGAAGATGATGATGATGATAGTATGATGATAGTAGTAGTATGATGATGATGATAGTATGATGATACTATTATGATGAGGGTAGTATGATGATGATGTTAGTATGATCATGGTAGGATGATGATGATGATAATATGATGATGGTAGGATGATGATGATGATGATGATAGTATGATGATGGTGATAGTATGACGATGATGATAGTACGATGATATTGATGATATTAAGTTGATAATGTAGAAATTGATGGGTTAGTGGGTTAACTCATAAACCCATTATAATCAAACTCATTTGACTCATTAACTCATTTAATCATCAACTCATTTAACCCATCAAGTCATTAGGGTTAAAAATTTCAACTCATTAGGGTTCTTGATTTGAGTTGAATTGAGTTGAATCATTAATCTTGACTCATTTTGACACCCATAACTATTTCACTGTAAGATCCTAGAACTTTTTTCGGAAGCTCAAAACGCACTTGCAAGAGAATTTTTTTTTTTTTTTCTTGAACATACAAACAATCTAAAAACTTACAAAATTATTTCTAAAACTTAAAAATTCCAGAAAACTTTCAAAAGTCTTTGAAAGTTTAGAGAACTTCAAAAAAAATCTTCAAAGATTTTACGGAAAAAACTTGATCACCAACGAGTCACCAAAATGTGATATTTTTGTCCAAAAATATTTGTCTAAAACTTCAAATGCTAATTTATCAATGGGTAACTAAAGCATAGTACTATTTTTATAAATTAAGAAATCAAAAGTCAGTACTGTTCCATATCTAGGACTAGGAGGTTAGAAAGTGGCAACGTAGGGACTATGCATGTGTCCGTAGTCGATACTATTGGTAATGAAGCAAATAAAGATTTAGGCTTTGTAACAGCCAATCTGGAAGATTCTAACATACATAATCCAATTGTATGGACTCTCGCTTATAAACATACATGTACAACAGCATTTACATCTATATATCCGATTACTAAAATTGAGCCCATAAAAACATTGTGTGGACATAATGTACATAACGAGTACCGTGATTTATGGAAGATTCTAAGCTGGTTATTATCTTTATTTTGCACTTTACTCTTCTCAAGCAGAAACAGACTGAACTCCACAAACCGGGAGGTCATGTTCGAAGTTTGGAGCGGCCCCTAGGATTGGATTGCGCTCAAAAAAATTTGTGGGCTTCAAGTCAAAACTTGAAGAAACCGTGGGCATTATCGGAAAATCTTCTTGACATGGAATGTGATGGAAGCCAAGTGTGTACCACACAACTATGTCCTTGTTCTCTATGTCTCTATCCCTACATGACACCAATAATGCATTAAATTAAACAATCGGATTTTAACTATATAATAACTATTTTAATAATTAATAATTATTATTTCGAAATTAGTTACCTGTCTGACCAAACTTCAAGAGTATCATCACCGTGGCTTTGGTAAGTGAACAAGCCACCAGCCCATTGTTCGGACTTGTTGTAGGGAGTGACCCAAATTTGGTTATTGGTAAAAGCTCCTCTCTTCTGCGGGGGGTCATCATGGTCAAGCAAACTAGCAGCTGTGGCTCTAGGCACAACTTTGTAACCCGTCGGGTTACCAACCCGAGTTGTCTTACCAGAGTTGATAACGTGGAATTCTGATGGATCATACAAGCTAAGCTTGATCTGACCATCCTTTTCGGTTTTCGCAATGTTCCTAACTGCTTTGAGGTAACTCTTCCTCGGTGACTCACCTGGCTCAGTCTCTTGCCTCTTGAGGTTCACTTTAACAAATGAGTTGTCGGGGCCATCGACGTCAAGATCAAGGTAAAAAGTGACGTAGTGGTCATGAATTACTCCGATTACATTTTCAGACAGAAGCGTGCCGTGAAGCTCTTCTTCATTACCTTCTTTATCTTTCTCCACTTGGTTCTTGTTTTGATATGGTGTCCCTTTCACCATTAAAATTCCACTAAGCCCAACCTGTCATTATCAACTACATTAGCTATAGTGGTTCGTGACAAAGAGAATGAAAATATTCATTATTCCATGAAATCATATGGAATCTTTTACATTTTGGAAAAGGATATAATTAATTATAGTACCTTAGCTTTGATAAGCCCATCAGTTTGGAACTCATAATCAATGATGTAATCGTAGTTACCTACCGAAGCTGCCATTCGTACCACAAGCGTCACTTTTGGTCTCACTTCCCTTATCTACTAAATAAAAATTGTAATTAACATTATCACTCTTTTTATAAACGTCACCTTTTAAACCTTAAACTTTTTTCTATGTAAATAAAACACATAGGCAAAAATAAAAAACACTGACCGGTAAGCCTGTGATGGGGCTTTCGGAGTGACGCCACCCAATATCTCCGGCGTAACTCTCGAAAATACAAACCATGTTTTCTCTCACAAACGGTGTTCCANGCTAAGCTTGATCTGACCATCCTTTTCGGTTTTCGCAATGTTCCTAACTGCTTTGAGGTAACTCTTCCTCGGTGACTCACCTGGCTCAGTCTCTTGCCTCTTGAGGTTCACTTTAACAAATGAGTTGTCGGGGCCATCGACGTCAAGATCAAGGTAAAAAGTGACGTAGTGGTCATGAATTACTCCGATTACATTTTCAGACAGAAGCGTGCCGTGAAGCTCTTCTTCATTACCTTCTTTATCTTTCTCCACTTGGTTCTTGTTTTGATATGGTGTCCCTTTCACCATTAAAATTCCACTAAGCCCAACCTGTCATTATCAACTACATTAGCTATAGTGGTTCGTGACAAAGAGAATGAAAATATTCATTATTCCATGAAATCATATGGAATCTTTTACATTTTGGAAAAGGATATAATTAATTATAGTACCTTAGCTTTGATAAGCCCATCAGTTTGGAACTCATAATCAATGATGTAATCGTAGTTACCTACCGAAGCAGCCATTCGTACCACAAGCGTCACTTTTGGTCTCACTTCCCTTATCTACTAAATAAAAATTGTAATTAACATTATCACTCTTTTTATAAACGTCACCTTTTAAACCTTAAACTTTTTTCTATGTAAATAAAACACATAGGCAAAAATAAAAAACACTGACCGGTAAGCCTGTGATGGGGCTTTCGGAGTGACGCCACCCAATATCTCCGGCGTAACTCTCGAAAATACAAACCATGTTTTCTCTCACAAACGGCGTTCCATCAGCTGCTGCGAAAACTCCGTCCATATACGCTGCGTTTCGTGGACAATCATTAAGCGGTACGAGTGGCATGGCTTGTAACCCGAACCCATACTCCCCTGCGTCCATGTAAGTCTTAAAGTACCACGCGTCTGATGGATCCATGTACGGAACAAAAAGCTCGGACACGAACCCTTTGTACATCACGTCACGTGTCTCTTGAGTATCCGGATCATGTACCCTGACCCGTGATAGAACCACACCTGCTCTCGGGTCTGGTTTTAAATGAAATTCCCAGTTTGCCCATTTCACCAAATGGTTGTCCTCTATGACGAAGCTTGGACCACGTGGTTGCTCGATTGATATCGGGTTTAGACGTCGGGTTTTGTCGGTAGTCACGAGCTTTTCGAAGCGGTAATCAGTATTGGTTGAACCGGGTATGGGTACTGCCCGACCCGTATCGGATATCTCGATCACCTTCTTTGTATCTAAATCGATAAGAATAGTCAAACCTTCGATAGGTCGCATGTAGAAGTTGGCCGTACCTTGAGTCAAGAAACACTGGTTTTTAATTACCCTTGCGTTATCTTCTTTACCACCAAACCAGCCACATGAGATTGGGTAGCAAATCACGTCCGTTAGATTAACTCCACGAGAAAGAATCGTACGGTTGAAATCCGCGTTTGAGAATGGTAGAACCGTCATATCGTTCATCTCTTCTATCGTCATCATCGGGTAACCAGAAACATTAACCGGGATATTCTCTGACTCTACCTTACCCGTAGAGATATCAACAGTGAGCACGTGCGTGTCGGTGCCAACACGTGCGATGACGGAAGCTTTCCTCGGAGGGAGTGGGTTCCCTTTTTCCCAAAGACGGACAAGATTCTTGTCAGGCTCTTCAAGAACGACGGTGTGGAACGCGTGAGGTGTACCGGAGGTGAATAGCGCGTGTGAGGTGAGTATTGATCGTACTTTGTTTATCTCCACCACCGTGAGTGGGTCTAGAGGATGGTTTGGTGTGTCGGACGCATGGTCATGGTTTTTAGTCTTTTTTTTAGGATCGTGTTTAGGAATTGGTCGTGGTTGTTGTTTGTTGAAAAGGAAGTTTCTAGAAGCGCAAAGAGGTGAAGAGGAAGAGTCGGAGCAGTCAAGAAGCTTCGTCGGTCCGTGAGAGAAGTTAGTGGATGTGAAGGAGATGATGAAACCGGCCGTGACTATGAGAAAAATTAACCGGAAAAATGTTTTTTGTTCCATGTCAGGTTTTTTTGTTTGTTTTGTTGCTTTGGTCAGTGGAGGTCATAGGAGTTATCGTATTATATAGAAATAAAGAAACTAGTGAGCTTAACTCATGGCGTCACTCACCTCACAGCACAAAGATATATACAAATCATTACCGAAATAAAATATCTACACTTGCTTTATGAAAAAGGAAAAAGTTATGTACACAAATCATATGGAATCTTATCTTTGACAATTGAAAAATGGAGAAGTAAACATTTGTCCACTCCTAGAAACCTACAATGCAATATTATGTCTTGTGCCTACGCATTAGAACTCTAACATACGCCTTTGGCGGCCATATATATACTGTGTCTATACGATATACGACCGTTTTAAGTTTACGTTTCATAAATACGGTTTGGATTAATACGGCTGAATATATGGTGAGTTTATGGGCGTATATACGGCTACTGTATAAATAGCAGTATGAATTTTTGTCTTTTTTTTTTTTTTTTTTTTTTTTTTTTTNTTTTTTTTTTTTTTTTTTTTTTTTTTTTTTGAACTAAAAGATGCTGTTTAGATTTTTTTTTTAAAACAAAATGTAAAATTTATTCGAAAAAAACGTTTTTCATCATAGTGGTACAAAATTTTAGAATTTTTGGTAGAGTAAACACAGTTACAATCTACTAATAACGAGCTTGTGCGACTTAACGAGTTGCCAGCCACTTAACCATGTAGTTGGAGAAGTTGTCGTTGTCGGGAAGAGAGAGTAACCGGTTGCGGACTAGCCGATCAAGGTGTTTAAGAAGCAGAGCCGGTGGCACTGGTGTCTCACCGTGTCTACGATTATTGCGCTCTTTCCATATGGAATGGATTGAGGCTTGGAAAGCGTACCGGAGCAAAAACAGAGTTTCCTTCCCCAAGGTAGTGTCTGTGAGCAGAGCTAAGTTTGTTGTCCAATCCATCAAGAAGTTGTGGGGTAGAAGCTTCGAAGTGAGGCTTGTCCAAACGTCAGTCGAGTAAGGACAAAAAAAAGAGATGGTTTCTCGTTTCTTGCGGCGCACGACATAGGGAACAAGAGGTATCTACTCCTACGTTCCAGTGCTGCATCCGGTCTCCAGTTGATAAACGATTGAGTGTGACTAACCAAACCATGAAAGAAAATTTTGGCGTGGCGTGAGAAAACCAGACACCAGCTGTTTGGGTTTATTAAATAAAAACGAAATTAGTTGTGTAGCTTAAAGAATAAACTAATAAAGAGGGAACATAATTAGATTATATTTTCATCGTTTTGTTCTAAATCTTAAGGTTGTATGCTGTTATGTGATATTTTGTCTTTTCTGTGGTTTTATTACTATATATCTATCATATTTCATTAATTTAATTGTGGGTACGGTGGAATCTTATTTTCTCCAACTTATCATATTCTCATGCCTAATTGATTTAGATGTCCATGTGCGATGCATCTCAAATGCAACTTATGTCAAATCATGCTGAACGAACTTCGAAACCAAACAAGTGAGTAGTTTGTTTGGTTTTGGCTTTGGCTTTTTTCGTTTGACAATTCTTTTCCGTACAGTATTTAGATTTAGATTTTAGTTTTGCTTTTAATCTTTTCATATATGTATACTATATTTATGAAAACGCATATTTGTGATTAACTCTATATGCTTAAGTACGTGAATGATTGATTTTAACTTTGTATGAGTATAAAGTAAATAACGCAAGAGCTTTGTTAACGGGGTTCGGTTTTTCCTACATTCCCGAGACCTAGTCCAGAACAAATTCACTAGAACAAGATAGCAATTACAACTGCATATGATACAAGCACTGCTATGCCTATCATTCTTTTCTATTTGAATAAACCATCAAAAGATCTTTCTATCTTATTGATGGGGCGACACCACACATCTTGTGTGCATCTCTCAAAACTACCTTGAAGCGCGCAATTCTTCATGAAGCACCTTCTTGGTATTTATATCCATTGCCCAACCCCTAGGGTTGACTACTTTCCTATTATACAACAAATAGGAATTGGGAGATTAACAATTGCATAACCCCTAGGATTGACAATTTTCCTATTATACAACAAACATGAATTTCCTATTATACAACAAATATGAAAGTTTCTCTCCATGATTCCA
Organism: Camelina sativa; assembly: GCF_000633955.1. Lineage (NCBI taxonomy): Eukaryota > Viridiplantae > Streptophyta > Magnoliopsida > Brassicales > Brassicaceae > Camelina > Camelina sativa. Next base: position 19,129,159 of record NC_025692.1, on the reverse strand, counting down.
TCTTGAATCTTTCATTCAAGATGTTCATCCAGCTCAGCAGCCGCCACTTGGCTTGTCCAAGTCGGCCTTAAGCTTATGTACTCAAACTCTTTAATTCAGCTTCTTGTACTACTTCCTGTATTAACGTCGGACTAGTACAAGAACTGCTTCAGACGTTTGATACATCCTCTGATATTTCTAACCGCAGAGTTCTTGATTCAACACCTTATCTTCTTCGCTTTGTGTTAATCAATGTGTCAGCACAATTACCAAGTGCTACTTTGCTCTACCAGCATATGTATCAAGTAATACTTCATTCCTTGTGTTAGTTCTGTCAACTCTCTTTGTTTGAACTACTGTTGCACTACCACTGTGACATCTGTGATGTATCTCTGTATCCATGTTTCATCCATTACAGCCACTTAGCAGAGATTTCACCACATGTTCTAAACCTTATAAAACTTCATTCAACACAACATCTTCAATTTATAGATATATTTTTAATCAAATATGTTTATAGAGTCTTATTATATAAACCTTAGTTCCCAAAGTTAGTAACTCACCAGATCGTGACACGTGTAAGTTTTAACGATCATACATCAAAGTTAAAAATTCACCAGATCGTGACACTTGTCAATTTTAATGATTAAATATTAAACTAGATAGTAACACGTATTAGTTTTAACGATTAGAGATCAAAGTTACAAATTCACCGGATCGTGACACGTATCAATTTTAACGATTAAATATCAAAGTTAATAACTTATTAGATTGTGACATGTGTTAATTTTAACGATCATAAATCACAGTTTTCAAGCTTGGTAAAACGAAGAATAAGATAATTGTAATCTTATTATATTAAAAAAAAATTTTAATCCTAAAAATAAAATAATTGTAAATACACCCCTCTATATCTTGTTATATAAAGTATGGTTTCAAAAGTTACTAATTCATAAGATCGCGACATGTGTCAAAATCTTATTATGTTATAGATTATTAAAATAATAATTAAAAATTATATTAAATTATACAATTTTGTAATTTTAAAGAAAAAGGAATCGTCTACGTTATATTAAATTCTTTGGCCTAATCTTAAAAAAAAAAAGAATTTATCCTAAAAATTTTACAATAATTAAACGTATACAAAACAATCATATATTAATTGAATTTCTTGACCTAATCTTAAAAGAAAAAGAATTTAAATATAAAGATATGTATTCTCTCAAATCTTTGTCATATATATAGAGAGGAATACGGATCGTGACACATATCAATTTTAACGATTAAATATCAAAGTTAGTAACTCATCAGATCGTGACATGTGTTAATTTTAACGATCATAAATCACAGTTTTCAAGCTTGGTAAAACGAAAAATAAGATAATTGTAATCTTATTATATTTAAAATTTTTTGTTAATCCTAAAAATAAAATAATTGCAAATACACCCCTCTATATCTTAATATAAAGTATTGTTTCAAAAGTTACTAATTCATAAGATCGCGACATGTGTCAAAATCTTATTATGTTGTAGATTATTAAAATAATAATTAAAATTTATATTAAATTATACAATTTTGTAATTTTAAAGAAAAAGGAATCTTCTACGTTATATTGAATTCCTTGGCCTAATCTTTAAAAAAAAAGAATTTATCCTAAAAATTTTACAATAATTAAACTTATACAAAAAAATCATACGTTAATTGAATTTCTTGGCCTCATCTTAAAAGAAAAAGAATTTAGATATAAAGATATGTATTCTCTCAAATCTTTGTCATATACATAGAGAGGAATACGGATCTTGACACATATCAATTTTAACGATTAAATATCAAAGTTAGTAACTCATCAGATCGTGACATGTGTTAATTTTAACGATCATAAATCACAGTTTTCAAGCTTGGTAAAATGAAGAATAAGATAATTTTAATTTTATTATATTTAAAATTTTTTGTTAATCCTAAAAATAAAATAATTGTAAATACACCCCTCTATATCTTATTCATACGATCACGACATGTGTCTAAATCTTATTATGTTGTAGATTATTAAAATAATAATTAAAAATTATATTAAATTATACATTTTTGTAATTTTAAAGAAAAAGGAATCGTCTACGTTATATTGAATTTCTTGGCCTAATCTTAAAAGAAAAAGAATTTAAATATAAAAATATGTATCTCTCAGATCTTTATCATATATATAGAGAGAAATACGTCATTCCGATGTATCAAACTCAATTAGAATTTTCAAACATGAACACTATAGATGGAAACCAAAACTGTGAAAATAACGAAAAGCCAACCAAGAAAAGGAATAGAACCATTATGAATAATGATCAGATTGTTAAGATGGAGAAGGCGCTTACCGATGAACCTCATATGCGACTGAAACTAGCTACACTTCAGGCATGAGTCGACAAACTAAATCAATGCGTAAATATTAAACTCATATTCAACTTCACATATATATTTTTTCATAATTGCCTAATATTATTTAACAAAATATAGGGACTCCAAATACAACTATGCAACTAAGAAAATGGTAACAACTTTTAATTTTTAACTTTTTCTCCTTTTTTCGAGACATTTTCATCTAACAAAAACATATATTTCAGGATTTATTACAAACAATCAAAAGAAGTTGAAACTAGCAAACATTTGAACCACCAAATTTAACCACATATATCTTGCAAGCGAATCTAACAGATATTTTACGTTTATTATATTATATGTGGTTTTCAATTAGATTTTGACATGTATAAACAAAAAAACAATTTATTAAGGATGTATTATTAATCAAGAAATAGTGAATAACAAATCTAAAAAATAACATAATATTATGTCAAAAGAATCATTATTTTTGAAACATAATAGAAATACCTAATTAAGAAAATAACATTATATCTACATAAAATTTACATTTTTATATCAAAAGCTTTAATCTTTGATTTTTGTTTTTCTAATATAATTTTGCCGATCTATTTTGGGTCTTTTATTTGTGCGGGTTCTTCAATGGAAGCTATCAGATGCAATGAAATGGAATCAAAGTATATAAAGCCCGCTAAATTAATCGAGGATAGAGACACTGATGGAGGTCCCAAAAGTAATTCTACAGTTAGTAGCGTTATAAGTTTCAAAGATTAGTCGGTGGTTGATGTATTTGGTAGCGATTTTGTAATTTGGGAAGTTGGAACGATAAACCGTTTTAAAATTGGTTTCAAACCTGATTTATGTGGTTTTCTATCGAATTTGGTTCGTAAACCGTTTGAATCTAGGTATATAGAGAAATATATGAGAACTTTTGATTCGGATAGAAACAAGTTGAGAACTTACGATTCGAGAATATTTGAGATGATGTCATAATTCTAAGTAGTTTTGGTACAATGCGATACTTCTGAGGAGTAAATAAGACATCAATCCTTAACGTGATTAGGACATATATCATGTTTTGGATTATTTATAAAGTTTTTATTTTGTATATTTGAATTATCTAAGGTTTTATATATACCATCATGATTNGTGTTCCCCTCCTCATCATCTTCTGATGATGCCTCCTCCTTGTGAAGACTAAACTTGTGTGTCCTCAAGTTTAACAAGACCAAACCGTTNCGTATTAACTTTCTTTCAATTTCTCAACTTTAATTGGGTTGGTCATAAAATCATTGTAATAAGTAGATAATGTTCACCTTGTTCATCCAAAATATCTTTGGAGTAAAAAAATTAATGGTTAAAGAAATTATGCCACAATACAATTTTAGTAATTATAAGAACTATAATTATACCAAGCAACATAAAATTTGTTTAATTTGTTTAAAAAACATTTTATAGGTGGTGATAAAGATCTTACTTTAACAATAAAATAATTTAGGGTTTAAGAGCATATTTTTAATGGTGAAACATACAGTAAAATTGTATGTGGTTACTACATTATATGTTGCTTTGATGAATTCTTTGCATGTAAAATATTTTGTAATAAGTTGTGAAACGTTTTTGAAATTTGACTGTAATAATATTTTTAATGATGAGTATTTGGCAAAAAATTTGGTAGGGGTATAATTTAGTTTTAGATTATTGTAATAATTGTTATAATATATTAAAAATATAAATAAGTGTATGAAGGTAAATACAAATATGATTTTGGTAGAGTATAATTTAGTTTTAGATTATTGTAATAATTGTTATAATATATACAAAATATAAATAAATGTATAAAGTTAAATACAAATATGATTTTGTCTCTAACTAAAATTATTTATAGGTTTACTTCAAAAAAAAATTCTTTTTATATTTTTTAAAAATTGTTTAGGATTTAGGATTTATTCTCTTCAACAATTTCAATACCCATGTGCATGCCCTGATCTAGTTATAGTATATACCATTACATATACAGCCCGTATATATACGGTGATCGTATTTTAGAAGTACTAAAACAATGGTACGATGCATAATGAAGGCCCAGGAGGCTCGTGATGTCGATATATATTATCCAATAGAAGCCCACTTTTGGTCAATATATTGTGAATTGTGGAATGAACATGCGATAGGTTGACATTTAACATCATATCGTATATATGTGTGCATGCATGACCAATGTGACGTTGTTTATGGGCTCCTTGAACATTCATGCTGTAAGATTTACAAATGGTGTTATGAGCTAAGAGTGATGGAAAATGCCTTCTTCTGACTGAATCTTTTGTAGATGAAACAGAAGCAATATTTATGTCGTCAGTTCAAGGAATTTAGAAGCATATTATCAATCTGAGTCTCTGGAATTGTTAGTTAACTTGGGTTCAGACAGGATTACAGGACGGTACTGAACATTTTTAGAGAAGTATGGTAATTAATTAATCCATCTCCTCATGGCTTCCAAATCACATCCCACAAAGTGCTGAGAAACAGATAAGGTAGATAAAAGAACAATCGAAATCCTAATTGATATGGTTTTTTTGCGGGATACATACTAGCTAGCTAGTATCATAAAAGATAAAAACTCAAAAACTGAAAAGAAGCAAATGACAAAAATAAGCTTAATTGAATAGAAACATGCATAATCAAGAAGAAAGCTGAGGGAGCGGATTCAGCCAACGTGGTAGAACGTACTGTGAAAAGTAGAGGTTGTGAAAACCACCTAATAAATTATTAAAGAAGATTGGATGGATCAAGTCCATATACTCCTTGCAACCGCTAAAGCTCATGATGCAACCATCCATAGACGTGTTCCCCTCCTCATCATCTTCTGATGATGCCTCCTCCTTGTGAAGACTAAACTTGTGTGTCCTCAAGTTTAACAAGACCAAACCGTTCTTGTTCCTACTCCACAGGTATATGATGTCGGAGTTCAAAGGATGCATTACCACAGGGAAATAATCAGCACCAAACCTGTGCAAGGACGAGTTGGTGTTGAGTTTCCACGAGAGTTTCCATGACTTAGGATGATCATTCGTAGAGACTAGCCTCCAAACCCTGATTGTACGGCCTCCATTATCATTGAAAACGTTGCAGTACACCACAAATCCCGCAGACGTTGTGATAGTTCTCTTGAAACGCTGGTTCCGTTCAAATCGCTCAATACCAGGAAAAGGTATAATATTAAAGTAGTCAAGATCATCATCACATCCATTATAGAAATCATAGGATGCAACATAATTTGCGTCATAGGAGCAACCGTACGCAGCAAGCCAGTGGAGAACCCCGTTCAAAGGAACATAATATCCTAGTCTAGACCAGAACAAGGAACGGACACAGCGAGCCCTTTTGTTTTTCCACAATCCTGTTTGAGAGGAATATATCATGAAAGTGAGTTCCCGAGATAATGGAGTTGATGCTAACACCCAGACAACCTTGTAACCCACGACAACACCCTTTTCCATCTTTGTGACCAACCCATTGTCGCTGAAATGTCGATTTTCTTGTAACCTCACGACATCGAAAGCAGAGAGATGTGAAGGAAGAGGGATCCGCGCCCATTGTCGCAACAAGGGGTTCCCGACATGATACATTAGTTCTCCTTCGACTGTCTCAGTGTAAAGCAATACAATACCATCCGTACAGCTCAACACAGAACTTTTTCTCACTGTGGTCTCGGGAATGTGATGCATGTAAGAGCCTAGGGAATTGGTAAGTCCCCATCTCTCACATCCGTGGTGTCCCACGATTTCAAGAGACACTCTTTTGTCCCTTGTGTTCATAATCGACCACGACACGGAGGTGGAGGAAGATTTCAGTGATTCGTAGAGATCTCGGAAGAAGTCTGAATCGATTAAACATTTCCATTCTTTGCACACTGATCTGAATCTGGCGATGTTCCTCAGTGACACTCGAGCCAAGACTTTTACCAGTGCTTCCTCTGGGCACAATTGTTTGATAACCATTTTTTTTGTTTCCTCTCCATTAGAAATTTTATACTTTTAGTGCTCTCTCAGAAATAAAAGATTAGAATTAGGGTTCTCTATCTTCTTCCCCTTTATAATACGAGAGAGTACGTAAAATGTAAAACAAAAAATATATATACGAAAGATATTCTGTTACTTAGATTGGATCATCTATCCTACAGATCCCTTCTTTGTTGTAACTGATCTATGCATATTTGATCATTTGATACTAATGGTATTTTTTAATTAGCTATACCTATATATATAGATATTTTAAATTGATTGTTAAAAGACGAATATTCAAAAGAAAAAAAAAGATTTGATTTAATTTCCTATCCTCTTCCCTTTTTTTCTTTGTAACATCGATTATATTGATTAATTTGGAATTGGAATTAAATTATAATGATTCATCTGAATCAACTATCTGAATGGCAAATAACTAAACGAAGAAGGCTAAAAATGGTTAATCTTGATAATGCATTTGAATAAAAATGTGTTTGTTTGGTTTAATTTTATTCTCATTTAAATGAATTTGTTCCATAAATCTATAATAAGATCCAAAAGCTGGATAATTATTTTGTTGGTTACTCATTCTTCTCAAGCAGAAACAGATTTGGCTCCGCAAACCGGAAGATTATGTTCGAAGTTCGGAGTGTGAATGGAGAGAATCCCCTTTATAATAAAATGGAAGTAAACAACATTGTTTTGTAGACTATATAATTTTAATAAGTTGGTTACAAATAGATTATACATTAATTGATAGATTAATTAGTTACAAATAGATTATACCGAAAATCTTAAAAAGAATATTCTAAATAATTATATCATCTAACTTATCATATTAATTTCCTTTATTAAATTAATAATCAAATAAAATATTTTAATATCTAACTTAACATATTAAATTGTTAATTATCATTATAATTCACCTCTCATTTTATATATGAGTCTATTTTGTGAAACAAAATAAATTATCATATTATTTATTATAATTAAAAATTAGTTTTATTTCCGGATATACCATAAGTTAAATTTTTAAAAATAAATATAAATTGTTCAATCTATAAAATATTCAAGCGTTAGTAATATTATTCGTTAAAAATAATATCTATTGAATTAAAAAAATTTACTGAGTAACGGGTTAAAATTTGAATATTTAAATTCAAGTTCATATTTTTTTGTAAATTTTTATAATTTTATATAATATAATAAACTTTAAATAATTTATTTTGAAATATTTTTAATATATTGAAACTTGATATAAAAGTTAGAAAATATAAAAACTCTAAATTGATTTGTTATAACAATGCCAATAATATGTCACTATAATATGAAAGAATTTCAAGAAGCCAAGTATATTAAAACAAAAAGTATAACAATATATTAAATTACTCATAATATAATAACTCGCTTTTTAAAAACCAAATTTACAAAATTATGTCTTATAAAGACATTTAAGTCATGATGTAAAATACACATTGTTGAAATAACTTCACATATATAACCTAATACAACATATTAAATTTTTATTTTAAAATATAAAACATACAAAATTTTATATAAAATAAAATTTAACCATTGTTATAGCATAGGTAATTATCTAGAATCATTAACAATATAAAACTTACAAAATATGTGTATTTTCCAATCCATCATATTTAGCATATGATTTTATTGCATAATTTTTTATCCAAAAAAACTTTTAAAAACAATCACATAAATTATATTTTATATAAAAATTACAATATAAATGAAATGAATTTCAACCCGTCCTCTAGCACGCGGGTCTTAATCTAGTAGTATTGTATTATTATTATTGTTATATTATCAAATGGAATGATACAACTTATATATAAGCACAAACCATAATCAAATGACATAATTAAATGGATTACATAGAATAATATAATTAATGTATATTAAAGTAATATATGGGATTTGAGTAATGATTTCGCTAAAGAAATTAACTGGCTTCAAATCGAAACTCGAAGAAACTGTGGGCATTATTGGAAAGTCTTCTTGACATGGGATGTGGTGGAACCCAAGCGTGTACCATACCACAATGTCCTTGTTCTCTATGTCTCTGTCCCTGCATGACACCAATAATGTATCAAATAAAACGATCATTCTTAACAAAATATCTATTTACTGTAATCACCTGTTTGACCAAACCGCAAGAGTATCATCACCATGACTTTGGTAAGTGAACAAACCACCAGCTAGCCCATTGCTCGGACTTATTGTAGGGAGTGACCCAAATTTGGTTATTGGTAAAAGCTCCTCTCTCTGCGGTGGATCATCATGGTCAAGCAAACTAGCAGCTGTGGCTCTATGCACGACCTTGTAACTCGTGGGGTTACCTACCCGAGTAGTTTTACCAGAATTGATAACGTGAAATTCTGATGGGTCGTACAAGCTAAGCTTGTTTTGACCGTCCTTTTCGGTTTTTGCAGTGTTCCTAACTGCTTTCATGTAACTCTTCCTCGGTAATTCACCAGGTGCCGTCTCTTTCCTCTTAAGGTTCACTTTAACAAAGGAATTTTTCCGGACCATCCACGTCTAGGTCAAGGTAAAAAGGGACGTAGTGGTCGTGAATAACTCCAATTACATTTTCGGACAGAATGGTGCCATAGAGCTCTTCTTCATTACCTTCTTTGTCTTTCTTCACTTGGTTCTTGTTCTCGTACGTTGTCCCTTTCACCATCAAGATTCCACTAAGCCCAACCTATAGTTGATCACATCGTACCAACGTCATTTTATAATCAATTATATTTTGGGATAATAACAAAGACTAAAATTCGAAAGTACCTTAGCTCTCATAAGCCCATCAGTTTGGAACTCATAATCAATGATGTAATCGTAATTACCCACTGAGGCTACCATTCGTACTACAAGCGTCACCTTTGGCCTCACTTCCCTTAACGGCTACCAAAAAAAAATCGTAATTAACCTTTTTTTTTTTTTTTTGAACAAAATTAACCTATTTATCTTACTTTATGAACTGTTTCTATTTTGAGTGTCAGTACGTAGATCTCTTTTTGCTTTTATTCATGTATATACATATCATAACAATCATTATTGTGTCAGGTTAGTCAGGTGCAATCTCAATCTCATAAAAGTTAAGCGAGTCCATTCCTTCATTAGCAATTGGTTTTTAAACTTAATTAGAACCCATATATAGATTTTTGAAATATTGTTTTTATGTAATAACTAATAAGAAATACAAAACGGATGTTAGAAATTAAATTTGTCTTCTATTATTTGTAGGCTTGTTTCAAAAATATCATAACTGTGAAAAAGTAAAAAATATATCATGTTTTAAAAAGTTCATTTAATTAATATGCATATCCCCTATATATTAAAGGAGAAACATTTTGGTGAAAAAGCTGAGGTGTCAGCATTACAGAACTCAGTGCAATATTTAGTAAAGTCCCCTCAACTTTTCTAATTAATTACATCTTTATGTCATTGTATTTATTGACCCAAAAAAAACTAATAAAAGAAAACCCTACACATGTCTATCCTCACCTATATAAATCATTCTTCGAGCGTAATAGCCATAGCAAACAAAAAAATCTATCTTCAATAATCAGATGCCTTCTTTCGCCAAGCTTTACGTAAATCATGTCTCATCATGGTTCGAACATAATAGGGGATACCAGTCATCTACCAATATAACTTATGATGAATATTCTCCTAAGTTCGTTTATAATGCGGTGGAAAAACAGTGGCAGAGAAAAGGAAAACATGATTTTTTACCAATTGCAAACCTTTACTCGGTAAGTAATCAAAATTTTATGATGATCAAGTTGTCAGTTTAATTTCTTTACATATTCAACTCCTACATTTGAACAGGTTTCAAAAGCGTTACGTCATGAAGCAAATGACCAGACACATGAGATCAAGATTCTGTTTCAGTATTTAACCAAAGGAAACAGTTTACCAAATCCCAGAAAGAGAATCAAAATAACCAATGAAGACTACATAACTACTTCTTCAAAGAAATAAAGGATTTCATTTGTATTAATATTTTGGGATAACCACGATGATGTATGAATTTTATTATTAATTGTATTTCATTCCAATAATTAAATAAATTATTGAAAATCTTCAAATCTTTCTATTCATCACATAAATTTAAGCCTCACACCAAAAATTTTAGGGGATTATACCGCTAAATATTCTGATATTTAAAATTTCACCCTATCACGTAATGTCGGGAACAAATGCATACTAATTAGTTCTAATAAGAAAACCCATCTATGGTGATGATTTTGTAAATCAATATGCATGACATACGTACACATAAATTTGTTGATTGATTCGCTATTTTTGGATAAATTTACCTATGATACTTCGGAGATTACCAGTATTTATTAAACAGAAAACAAATATTCGATTACTAAAAAAATAGCGTATTTCACTACAAAAAAGGAATAAAATCTGACAGGCCTAACAATTTACTTTTTTCAATTAAGATGATAATAACGTTTTTCTCCTATGATATAGGAGGATTATCAATCAAACAGAAAACTAAGTACATTTGATTCCAAATTAACTGCTAAATTCAGTAGAAAAGAGGACGGGAATAATATCATAATAAAGGTCTACCAATTAACTATTTTTAATTAAGATGATAATTGCGTAATTTCCTAGATTGTAGATCTAAATGACCTATATATGATTGATTATTGCAATATTAAACAAATTACTGCGATTACTCTAATTGAAATTAACGTTTTCCCAAAAACTCAGGACATAATTACTCAAATATACTACAAACCGAAATAAATTCAAATCGACCTAAGTTAATCTTTTGATTTGTAATTAAAAGGGAATTTAATTAATATCACATTCACCAGAACTAAAGTAACTGCACCTAAAAATCCGAAATCATTTACCTAATCTTTTTTTTTTTGTCAATCAAATCATTTACCTAATCTAAGATTTTATTTTTCAATCGAAACAATTTACTTGGAGGGAAGTGAATCTTTTTAAAAATTAAAACATAAACCCTCATTGGACTTACTACCCCTATATATATGATCTTCCTTTCATCATCATTTCCACCAATTCACCATAAACCCTCATTGTGTTTCTAATTGGTTTAAATTAAATCAATTAGTTTAAAAATATCGATTTATCTATTTAATGGTATAGTGATATAGATAATAATGTGAAACATAAAATATATGAATATGATTTTTAAAAACACAAAAAGACATCAAAATTTTCTACACCACTTTAAAATTCTTTTCCAAATTCAAATATTTCACGGGTGAAACGTATTTTACAGAAAATAAACGCAAATTTGAATAAACGAAAAACACTTTACTTATATATTTTGTTTTATATAAACGAATCTTAAATTTCAAATAATAATTTGACTCATAATATTTTGTTTAAATCGATTTATTCCGCACAGAGTGCGGGTTTGTACCTAGTAATATGGTATTTTTGATTAGTTTCTACAAAAACAAAACAAATAGTTGGCCGTTAATTGAGGATTTGTATAAGTATCTTTAGGTTCGTTTAATTTAAAAGATAATTAGGTAAGATCTGATTTCAAAAGACTTACTACTTTAACAAAGTTAGCCACCAAAAAAGACGAATACTATGTTGGAAAAAAGTTTTAAACGTAAGAACACGTGATTTGTTATGATAATTATTTAAAGTAGACAGAGAAAGCAAAAAAGAACTTACCGGCATGCATGCCGGTGACGGGATTCTCGGAGTGACGCCACCCAACATCTCCGGCGTACCTCTCAAACACACAAATCATATTCTCTCTCACATACGGCGTTCCGTCAGCCATCGCGAATATTCCGTCCATATAAATGGCGTTTCTTGGACGATCGTTATTCGTTAAGTGGCTCGAGCGGCATTGCTTGTAACCCGAACCCATACTCGCCTACGTCCATATAATTCTTGAAGTACCAAGCTTCCGTTGGATCCATGTAAGGAACAAAAAGCTCCGACACAAAGCCTTTGTACATCACTTCACGTGTCACTTGTGTATCCGGGTCGTGTACTCTGGCCCGGGATATAATTAAACCGGCTCTCGGGTCCGGTTTTAAGTGAAATTCCCAGTTTGCCCATTTTACTAGATGGTTATCTTCAATTACGAAGCCTGGACCACGTGGCTGCTCGATTGCGATTGGATTGAAAGGTCTGGTTTTGTCCGAGGTCAAGCGGTTTGGGAGATATGCGAAACGGTAATCGGTATTAGTTGAACCGGGTATTGGTATTGACCGACCAGTATCGGTTCTCTCGAGTATTTGCTTTGAGTCAAACCTTCGATAGGTCGCATGTAGATATTAACCGTACCTTGAGTTGAGAAACACTGGATTTTAATTAACCTTCTGTTTTCGTCTTTATTACCAAACCAGCCACTAGAGATTGGGAAACAAATCACGTCCGTTAGATTAACTCCACGGGATAGTATCGTACGGTTGAAATCCGCGTTTGTGAAAGGAGCCCTAGTGGCATCGTCCATGTAAAGGATACCTAAATTGAGGATCTATTTGTAATTAATCTAGACCTAAGTTTTCCCGTGTACACACTATATATATTGTACTTCTTCTATCTAATAAAGTATTCTAACACATTTCTATATAGTAATAGAGCTCTCGATATTTATACCCTAAATTTTATATATATATATATATATATATATCTATATATATATATATTTCCTCCGCCTCCCTTGTTTTCTCTCTTCTTCCTCGTTTAACCATGTCGGCCTCTAACGTATCTACCACTGATACTATTGCTGTGACCAATAGCAGCAATCTGGTCCACGTTAACACCTCCAATGTCACACAGCTCACGACAACCAACTTCCTCATGTGGAGTCGTCAGATCCATACCCTGTTTGATGGCTATGATCTCGCCACCTATCTCGACGGCACCGTCATGGTTCCAACCCAAACGACCACTGTTGGTTCTACAACCACAGTGAATCCGGAGTTTACTCTATGGAGAAGACAAGATAAGCTTGTCTACAGTGCACTTCTTGGTGCGATTTCTCCCTCTGTTCCGCCCCTTGTCTCTCGTGCAACCACCGCTTCTGAGATCTGGTCCACCCTTAAAGGTGTTTACGCCAAACCGAGACGTGGCCATATTCTCCAGCTGCAGCACCAAGTAACTCAATGGACCAAAGGTACTCGCTCCATTGATGACTACGTTCAAGGGCTTATCACTCTCTACGACAAGCTCGCTCTTCTCGGCAAGGTTGTCGACCATGACGATCAGTTAGCCAAGCTTCTCAAGGGTCTTCCAGAAGAATACTAGCAGGTCGTTAACCAAATTGAAGGTCGTGATATGAGTCCTTCCCTTACAGAGGTTCATGAAAAACTTTTTCTTCATGAAGCGAATCTTCTTACCCACGTTACTTCCACATCGGTTCTTCCCATCACTGCCAACGCTGTCAGCTACAACAAGAACACCAACGGACGAGGCAATCATTACAACCAACGCGGTAACAACTCCAACGCTCGCTCCAACCAACCGTGGCAGCAACAGTCTGGTCAGCGATGTGATCAACGTTCGCCGCGACCGTACAATGGCCGCTGTCAGATTTGCGGTGTTCATGGACACAGTGCACGCCACTGTTCTCAGCTGCAACAACAACTCTACTCACAGCCTTCCCCTGGCTCCTATGCTCTATGGCAGCCGAGTGCAAATCTGGTCACCGGACCACTAAACAACACCAATCCCTGGATTCTTGACAGCGGTGCTACTCATCATCTTACCACTGATCTCAACAACCTTCCATTGCATCAGCCGTATCTTGGTGGTGATGAAGTGACAATTGCGGATGGTTCCAGCCTTCCAATCATGCAAACTGGTTCCACCTCCATCTCTACCTCGTCTCACCCGTTACACTTAAAAGATGTTTTGTTTGTGCCTAATATTCACAAAAATTTGATTTCTGTTTACCGTTTGTGTAACAATAATCAAGTGTCCGTGAAATTCTCTCCTACACAATTTCAGGTGAAGGATCTTAGCACGGGGTCCGGTTACTCTAAGGAGGGACTAAGAACGAGTTGTACGAGTGGCCGATCCATCCGCCTGCCGTAATGTTTCCCTCATCAACACCAAAGACGAGCCTCTCATCATGGCACTCCCGATTAGGCCACCCCTCTATGCCTATCTTAAAAGCTGTTGTTTCTCAATTTTCTCTTCCCGTTTCACAGTCTTTGCAAAAACAATTGTCATGCTCTGACTGCCTTATCAATAAAAGCCACAAGCAACCTTTTCATACAAACACTGTTGTCTCAACCAGACCCCTCCAATACCTATATTATGATGTTTGGACATCCCCTTTGGTCTCCGTCGACAACTACAAGTATTATCTTATCATTGTCAACCACTTTACGAGGTTCACATGGTTCTATCCATTAAAACAAAAATCACAAGTTCGGGAGACGTTTATTGCCTACACTGCTCTCGTCGAAACACATTTTGGTTGCAAAGTTGGCACGTTGTACTCCGACAACGGTGGAGAGTTCATTGCACTACGACCGTTCTTATCCGCCCATGGCATCGGTCACCTTACAACACTGCCCCATACACCGGAGCATAACGGGATGTCGGAACGCAAACACCAGTATATCGTAGAGACGGGTCTCGCCTTGTTGAGGCATGCCTCCATGCCTAAAACCTATTGGACATACGCTCTCTCGGCTGCGGTCTACCTCATTAATCGTATGCCTACTCCGCTTCTCAATGCCAGCTCACCGTTCCTCAAGCTTTTTGGTCAACCGCCTAACTATAATAAACTACGGATCTTCGGGTGTGCTTGTTTTCCATGGCTCCGACCATATGCTAAACACAAGTTGGATGATTGTTTGGTACGGTGCGTATTTCTTGGGTACTCTCTTCATCAAAGTGCCTATCTCTGCTTAGATGTCACCACTGGTCGCATATATAGCTCTCGCCATGTGACGTTTGATGAAGTAAGTTTTCCATTTAGCTCACAACAGCGCCAACGTCCACCGTCCACCCTCACTCCTCCGTCCTCGTCGATTGATATAATGGCCAGAGTAATTCCTGTTCATCGTCAGCCACTCGTCACTCCGCCTTCCGGACCCTCAAGCTTGGACCCTCACCACCTTATATCGCCAGTCACCACAACATCGACATCACCGCTGGACATTTCTCTATGTCAAACTAATGTCGACATATCTCGTGAGAGAGATATAGGTTTGGGCTTTCATGATAACACAGGCCCAACAAGAGTCACTCCAAGCCCAACATCCACAAGCCCACCTATACACCTATCCCCAGTCCATGAAAATTCAACGTCTCCAGCCCAAATAAATTCACCCTCTCCTTCTCCTACGTCTTCTCCCACAACGCCCGACCAACCATCTCCATCCCACAGTCCGCCACCATCACCCGCTCCTACACCATCTCCGAATCCAATACCACCACCTAATCCTCCGCCACAAGTTGCCAACCCCGGCCACCCACCAAACCAACACGCCATGCAGACCCGTGCCAAAAACAATATCACAAAACCAAAGAAAAAATTCACCCTTGCTGCCATTACCGCCACCTCCCCTGAACCCACCACCATTAAACAAGCCCTCCAAGATCCACGGTTCCGACCTGCCATGTGTGATGAAATAAGTGCCCAAATTCAAAATAAAACTTGGGATTTGGTACCCCTAGATCCTAAGCAAAATGTTATTGGTAGTCGTTGGGTTTTTACAACTAAATATAAACCTGATGGTTCGATTGACAGGTATAAGGCACGGTTTATTGCTAAGGGATTTCATCAACAACATGGCATCGACTATTTAGAAACTTTCAGCCCGGTGGTGAAATCGACAACCATCTGCACCGTTCTCAAAGTTGCTGTCCATCATTCTTGGGATATTCGCCAGCTTGACATTAACAATGCGTTCCTTCAAGGAACTTAGACAGATGAGGTCTATGTTGCTCAACCTCCAGGCTTTGTCGATCTCGATCGTCCGAATCATGTATGTCGACTCAACAAGGCATTGTACGGCTTGAATCAAGCTCCAAGGGTGGTACCAAGAACTTTGAAACTACCTTGTCTCCATTGGCTTTGTCAACTCTCTTGCCGATACGTCTCTTTTTGTTCACTGTCACGGTCGTGATATCACTTACATACTTTTCTACGTCGATGACATTGTTCTTACAGGCAGTAACCCGTCCATCATTCAACGAATCATCTCTTCACTAGCTACCAGATTCTCACTCAAGGATCTGGGAGCGTTGAGTTATTTTCTTGGTATTGAAGCAGTACGCACACGGTCTGGCTTACACTTGATGCAGAGACACGAAATATGCTAGCTGCCAAATAGGTCTCCACACCAATGACACGAAACCCAAAGCTCACACTCCGGTCAGGCAAGCCGCTGGACAACCCGACCGACTATCGCATGGTTCTCGGAAGCCTTCAGTACTTGTCTTTCACTCGACCGGATATTGCCTATGTCGTGAATCGTTTATCGCAGTTCATGCATTGCCCGACTGACATTCATTGGCAGGCCATTAAACGTATCTTGCGTTACCTTGTTGGCACTGCCTCACATGGTATTCTACTGCGCTCTGGTACGCCTCTCACTCTTCATGCGTTTTCAGATGCTGATTGGGCAGGTGATAGTGATGACTATGTTTCCACCAACGGTTACATCATTTATCTAGGTGGCCATCCCATTTCTTGGTCATCGAAGAAGAAAAAAGGTGTGGCTCGTTCTTCAACTGAGGCTGAGTATAGGGCTGTCGCAAACACTACCTCAGAACTAAAATGGGTATGTAGTCTTCTCACTGAATTAGGCCTCCACTTGCCATTGCCTCTAGTTATCTATTGTGACAACATGGGAGCCACATATTTATGCTCAAATCCAGTCTTCCATTCACGTATGTAACACATTGCCCTTGATTATCACTTCGTCCGTGGTCATATTCAGAGTGGTGCTCTTCGTGTTGCTCTTCGTGTTGCTCATATCTCTACAACTGATCAGTTGGCCGACTCCCTCACAAAACCGCTTTCGCGTCTGCGTTTTCAAGAGCTCAATAACAAGATTGGAGTTCGACATCTACCTCCATCTTGAGGGAGCGTGTAAAGGATACCTAAATTGAGGATCTGTTTGTAATTAATCTAGACCTAAGTTTTCCCTTGTACACACTATATATATTGTACCTCTTCTATCTAATAAAGTATTCCAACACATTTCTATAGTCCATCTCCTCCAACGTCATAATCGGGTAACTAGGTGCACGAACCGGACTATCCACTAAATCTACATGGCTTGTAGACAAGTCAACGGTGAGAACGTGCAAGTCGCCGCCAACACGTGCCATTACTGAAGCCTTTCGTGGTGGGAGTGTGTTTACTTTTTCCCATTTTCGGACTAGGTTCTTGTCTGGCTCTTCAAGAACGACAGAGTAAAGAGCTTGTGGTGCACTGGAAGTGAAGAGCGAGTGTGAGGAGAGGATTGATCGAACTTTGTTGATCTCCACCACCGTGAGTGGGTCAAGAGGGTGGTTTGGTGTGTCGGACATGTGGTCATGGTTTTTGGGTTTTGTTTTGGGAACGTTTTTAGTAATGGGTCGAGTTTTTTTTGTTGAAAAAGAAGTTTCTTGAGGCGCAAAGAGGTGAAGAGATAGAGTTGGTGCAGTCCGTGGAGGATGGCTCGTGAGAGAAGTACGTTGAAATGAATAAGAAGATAAAACAAGCCGTAACGAAGAGGAGAAACAAACGGGAGAAGAGTTTTGGCTCCATGGAAGCTCTCACTCTATCTCTCTCTTTCTAGATCTCAGTTGGTTTGTTTTGAGTAATGTGAGTGTTGTATTGTTTATTCATTTCATATATAAAACGAGGATTATATAGACCTATTTGAATAGAGCAAGACCATTATAGGATTGGCACTGTTACTGAGGAGCCTAAAACAAACAAGAAGAATGTCAATTTTATTTTTGATCTTTCTATCCATATCTTAAAAAGTGCAACTTGACAAATGACAACAATATAATTACATGACAAGATTTTGAAATCCCGGACACGTTGTTCAGGGCAATTAGGAATATATATGACCACATGACCAACCACAACTTCTACGAATGCGGCCCTTTTTATTTGTTTTGCGCCATAATTACCAAAACATCCAAATTGTCGGCTGGAGTAAAAATAACATATTCAAGTTTTTAACCCTTGTTTCCTTCCTCCACTAGAAGTGGAATTAATATTTTTCATCTTCTTGATCTCGTGTCTAATGGTTAAATAACCTTTTAAAGAAAAAAATGCAACACTTCAAAGAGAGAGTATAAAATATTGCACGAGAAAAATAAGAGAGCAGAAGCAATACGATTTTATCACATTTTTTTATATTCAAACAACTCTTACAAGAGGCACTCCACTGAAATGGTACACGATATTGAAAAGAAAAAAACGCCCAAGCTAAAGCCATTTTGTGCGGTTACTAGAATTACGTGGTTCGATTTGGTTTACCGTTACGCTTAATTTGGGTCATGTTCATATGCCTATAATGTGACATCGGTAAAAAAAAAGTAAAACGTAAAAACTACCGGTAGGCAACAAGATGGGCTTAGATTTTAGATAGGCCTGTGGATCGTTCCAACATAAGTGTGAGAAAGGCCCGTTAGTACACACATATGACGTATATATATATATAACCTATATTGCTTGGAAATGACTCTTAGGAAATGAATCATAGAACAAAATCTGGTTGAGTTGGTAGATTCTTTTTAGGTTTCATGTGAGTTTTTAACCACTTTTAACATTGTTAGAGACAGAATGATCTTGTAACTTGGATTAAAAAACAAGTCATGTTCTTTTTTATGTTTTTTTCCTTTTAACCATCCCACTCATTTATACATTTACTTGAAAATGAAATAGGAACTATAAACTAAAATATTGCAGCTAGCCTATTGATTGACTACAGCAGGTCGATAAAGAACAATTGATTTTAGATTATTATTATTATAGCATTTACCACAATATGAGTATGTAAATGCTAAATGTTTTTATGTATGATACTAGAGAAAGAAGAGTATGGTGATAAGATATTCAAAGTGAAAGTAACCTTTGCTTTGAAACTTGGCGATTCTAATTGGCTATTTTTTGTTAATATCCTTTTATAGCCGAAGCTTATTATACTTTCGTCGTTATTTGTTATTTTTTAATATCTAATTTGAATTTCGATGGTATAGAGTAGAATATAAAACATGTACTAGATTTCAAGTAATAGATAAGTCAAATCTTATAACTTTTTGGTTGAAAAAAAAGAAGGAGATAAGTACCCTTAGGAATTTGATTCGGCAGTTTTATGGCTTTTCGTTTAGACTTCATTTGAGACTTCTTACAGTAAAATTATGCATCACAATCATGCAACAAGCCAAGGTACATGCAAATGCAATATCAGAATTCAGAACTACAAGTCTACAAGCAACACGTCATTGAAAAATTCTAGAGTTTTGTGCAATAAAAGCAAGTTAACTTGTCCGAGCCGGTTTAGCTCTAACCGCTTTAGGAACTTAAATACTAGTTAATGATACTATTTTTATATTTTGTATGTGGCGTGAACGATGCTTTTGGCAGTAAATGATTTGACACCTTCTTACCCTAAAGAAAAGATTTGATTTAAAGATATCAGTTTTCAAAAAAAAGATGAAAAATAAAATAAATATATCTCACCGAACAGAAGTTAAGCTGAAACTGAGATGATGCAGAAACTAAGTTAAGAGCTTGAGAATGCAGAGACGAAATTAAATTAAAGCAGACAGGAAGTAGAATCACTAGCCGTTTGTGTCGCATAAAAAGAAAAGAGGCGGAGAAAAGCTTGAACAAGTGAAGTGAAGTGAAGACTCTTGTCTATTACTAGGTTTAATTAAGTTCGGTTAACTGATCGGTTTAGTGGAACCAAACCAAAATAACCGAAAACCAATTTTAATTTTAGAAGCTTGCCGATCGGTTTAGCCCTAATAATCGAACCCGAACCAAACACCCAAAATTTCGGTTCGGTTCGGTTGCTTCGATTCGGTTTTTTGTCTCGGGAAAGCTATGATAAATAAGTTGCTAACACTTATTATATTTCATGAGATTATACGATATTTGTACTATTTGTAAATTTTATCAAATGAATTGCTCTTAGTGCTTTACAAGGATTGGAAAAGAAGTGAGAAAAGAAAGAGAAGAAAGACTAAGAATAAAATACATGAATTTTCGTGAGACTAAGAAATAGTTAGGTGAGATTTAACAATCATGAACTAAACTAAAGTAATAATTAGTTTCTTATAAGATTACTTCCGTCAAGAAAACAAAAATGTAGTATTAAACTAGTATATTCTTTCACTTATTTGGAAATATACAAATGATTACGATGTAGATGATTGCTTGTTTCTATAGTCTAGTTATCTTAAAATAAAGGATGGTCTAATTTGCGGATGATACTAAAAACTTTTAAAAATGTTGAACTTTATGTTACCAAACAAAAATAATTCAGCTGAAACCCTTTCTTAATTATATTCACATACATATAATTTTATAACAATATTGTGTAGTATTCTTATTTTGTACAAGTGCATATAACCACTATAAGTTAATACTCAGAAAATTATTATCTAGATAGATCGATATATATTTTCAATTTAGAATTAGTTTTTCGAATGTATAATTTAACTGTTAAATTATAATATCATTTTATATTTTTATATTTGGAACCAATGTTAAAGAAAACGTTAGACGGTATATGGGCGGTGATCCAGCGCCTAGCGCTCTAGAACATTTAATCGAGGTTTAAACGTTTTTAAGCGATTTAGGCGTTTATAACATAAAATATTATATATATATAATATTATATATATAATTATGTAAAAATATATATGTTAGAAGAATAAAAAATAATAAATCATAAACGAAAGTCAGAAAAATGTATTTATTTAATTTAAAAAAATAATATATAAACATTTATAATTATGTATATGAATATAAAACTTAAAAAATTAAATATATATAATTAAAAATTAAAAAAATATATATTAAAATTATATTATGTAATTTTAGACAGTCTAGACGGTTGTCTAGACGTCTGCTGAGCGCCTATTACCTAAACGGTGCTTAAATGACTGCCTGAACCGCTTTTTTGAACAGGAACTAACATATGAAAATCTTGTACCAAACAGTTACAAAATATATTATATATGGCATTTATAATATAGTATCTCAGAATCTGTGACCGTGTACAAAAGGGACATGCATAACATGATCAATATAGAATTCAATTCAAATACAGATGTCAAGAATCTAAAAAACACGTTAACATTGAAAAAGCAATCTTTAAAATACATGAATCTTAATGTTGACAGCTTTTTGTTTATTACCATCACTTCAAGATTGAACAAAAAAAAGAAATATATAAAAACCTAAATAGGATTATAATCATAAGTTAAGAAATATATATAATCATCAAATTAAAATAAAAGTCTCTTCTTCTTTCCCGGAAAATACTCTCAATTTTTGACTTGCTCCAAATTTTTTTGCTTCTTCCCTTCAATCTCTCTTATACCCGCAAAAATCAAAACCACAACAACAACCCTAACCCTAAAATCTCCGGCGAAAATGTCACACCTTGATGATCTTCCTCCCACACCCGGAAAGTACAAAACCGATAAAGTCCCGCCGTACTGGATGATTCTCCACCACCACCGTTACCTCCGTCTCTCGAAACTAACTCTTTGGGCTTCTCTCTTCCTCGCTCTCTTCCTCTTCTACCTAATCCTATCCCCTCCTCCGTCACCATC
>NC_025692.1:19035469-19106927 GCF_000633955.1 Camelina sativa | reverse complement strand
TTTGCCACTGCACTAGTCAGTTTAGATGTGATAGTCTTGGGCAGACGATAACAAGACATCACAAAAGTCGGGACAGCCGTCGCGACAGACTTAATCATCACCTCTTTCCCCCCTTTTGAGAGTAACCTCGCTGACCAGCCGGTCGTCCGACTCTGCAGACGATCCCGGACAAAGGAAAAAACCTTTGTTTTGGACCCCTCCAAACTCTCAGGGATTCCCAAATAAGAACCCATACCGCCCTGATTGGTTATTCCTAGGACCCCCTGAATTTCCGTTTTTGCCATATCATCTACCGTGTGGCCAAACTGAACCGAAGATTTTGCAAAATTAATTTGCTGCTCCGAGACCGCCTCATACTGTTTTAGAATATCCAAAACCACCCCACATTGTTCCTTATCAACCTTATAGAAAAACAAACTGTCATCTGCAAATAACAAGTAGGTAATTGACGGACACTTGTTTACCACCTTAATACCCTTAATCTGCTTATCGACCTCCGCCTTCCGAATATTTCCGATGAGGAACTAACATGGCATTTATAATATAGTATCTCAGAATCTGTGACCGTGTACAAAAGGTACATGCATAACATGATCAATATAGAATTCAATTCAAAATACAGATGTCAAGAATCTACAAAACACGCTAACATTGAAAAAGCAATCTTTAAAAATACATGAATTTGACAGCTTTTTGTTTATTACCATCGCTTCAAGATTGAACAAAAAAAGAAATATATAAACCTAAATAAGATTATAATCATAAGAAGAAATATATAATCAATCAAGTTAAAAGTCTCTTCTTCTTTCCCGGAAAATACTCTCAATTTTTGACTTGCTCAATTTTTTTGCTTCTTCCCTTCAATCTCTCTTATACCCACAAAAATCAAAACCACAACAACCCTAACCCTAAAATCTCAGATTTCTGAATCCTCCGACGAAAATGTCACACCTTGATGATCTTCCTCCCACTCCCGGAAAGTACAAAACCGATAAAGTCCCGCCGTACTGGATGATTCTCCACCACCACCGTTACCTCCGTCTCTCGAAACTAACTCTTTGGGCTTCTCTCTTCCTCGCTCTCTTCCTCTTCTACCTAATCCTATCCCCTCCTCCGTCACCATCTCGCCGCAATCTCAACGACTCTTCCTCCGTTTCCGCCGCCAAATACGGCGGCTCTCACTGGGAGAAACAAGTCCGCAAATCCGCTCGTCCGAGGTCTCCCGGCGGTTTAACCGTTCTAGTCACCGGAGCATCCGGGTTCGTCGGTACCCACGTCTCGATCGCGTTACGGAGACGCGGCGACGGTGTTCTAGGTCTTGACAATTTCAATCGGTACTACGATCCGAAGCTTAAACGAGCGAGACAAGGGCTTTTGGAACGATCAGGTGTGTTCGTTGTAGAAGGCGATATAAACGACGCCGTATTGCTTCGGAAGCTCTTTGATGTTGTCCTCTTCACTCACGTGATGCATCTCGCTGCTCAAGCCGGTGTGCGTTACGCAATGCAGAACCCTGGATCGTATGTGAACAGTAACATTGCTGGGTTTGTGAATCTCTTAGAAGTATCCAAATCAGCGAATCCTCAGCCTGCGATTGTGTGGGCTTCGTCTAGCTCTGTTTATGGACTCAATTCCAAAGTACCCTTTTCGGAGAAAGACCGAACTGATCAGCCTGCGAGTTTATACGCAGCTACTAAGAAAGCAGGTGAAGGCATTGCGCATACTTATAACCATATCTATGGTTTGTCACTAACGGGTTTGAGGTTTTTCACTGTTTATGGACCTTGGGGTAGACCTGACATGGCCTACTTCTTCTTTACTAAAGATATACTTAAAGGGAAGACGATTACTGTGTTTGAGTCACCTGATAAAGGTAGTGTTGCTAGGGATTTCACTTACATTGATGATATTGTGAAAGGTTGTTTAGGTGCGTTAGATACTGCTGAGAAGAGTACTGGTAGTGGTGGGAAGAAGAAAGGTTCTGCTATGTTTAGGATTTATAATTTGGGGAATACTTCTCCTGTTCCTGTTACTAAGCTTGTGACTATATTGGAGAAGCTTTTGAAGACGAAAGCTAAGAAAAAGATCATGCCTTTACCTAGGAATGGGGATGTTGAGTTCACTCATGCGAATATCACGTTAGCGCAAGCAGAGCTTGGTTATAAACCCACGGTTGATCTTGAGACTGGTTTGAAAAAGTTTGTGAAATGGTACATGGGGTTTTACACGAAGAAGAAGAGTTCTTGGTGAGCTTTTTTTTGGAACCGAGCACGCTAAGGGAAAGATGGCTCTCTCAGTCTTAATGGACAAAAACACTTGGTTATTTCACATATCTGCATTGTTTCTGTGTTGCTAGATTTTGCTTCATTTTATTTGTTAGTAGATTTTGAACAATGTACAGCTTCATCACTTAGGTGTTTTCAATTGTGGGAAAACTTAATTGTCTTTTCCATCATGGCTGAAGAATAAATTAGCTTGGATTTTGATGCATATACTCTGTAGTAAACTCGATCTATTTTGTCACCTTGTTTCTTGTGAATCCAAACATATCTTTTATCTTCTTTATTCTGACCAAATTTTACATAGCTCTAAACCAAACTATGATGGTTTTGGAAGAACAAATCAAATCAGTGCAGCAAAATCAATCTCAGAGAACAAGAAACAATGAATGTTAACTGCCTAAGTTGTTGTTAGCTGCCTCTGCGCAATCAATCCCGACAATGGTGTGATGTGATCCACAAGGTCTAGAAGATGCAACACCATCTTCATTATCTATCTTCCACCAATCACCACCATCTCCAATCTCCACCTCTGTTACATTCTCAATCTCATCATCATCCCAATCAAACTCGTAATCCCAAACACCACAAGAACCTCCTCTCTCTTTCTCCAAAGCAGGATCATAACTCCACTCCAACTTCTTCAACACATCTCTATCCTTCCACTTCCCAACAACCTTCTCAACTTCCTTCTTAGCCTTCCCCATCACAACTTCCTTCCACGAATACGAAACATCAGCTACTCTCTTCAACGCACCTTCATTCAAATCCCCAATCACAACAGTCCTCAAACACCTCTCCTTAGCTTCCCTCAAAACCCCTGCATAACCAGAATCATCAGACACAAGAACAACACACTCCACTTCTCTCTTATCCATCACATCAACCATATGTTCCTTCAACGCCACATCAGCAGCTTCTGGCTTATCACTNAAGTACAAAACCGATAAAGTCCCGCCGTACTGGATGATTCTCCACCACCACCGTTACCTCCGTCTCTCGAAACTAACTCTTTGGGCTTCTCTCTTCCTCGCTCTCTTCCTCTTCTACCTAATCCTATCCCCTCCTCCGTCACCATCTCGCCGCAATCTCAACGACTCTTCCTCCGTTTCCGCCGCCAAATACGGCGGCTCTCACTGGGAGAAACAAGTCCGCAAATCCGCTCGTCCGAGGTCTCCCGGCGGTTTAACCGTTCTAGTCACCGGAGCATCCGGGTTCGTCGGTACCCACGTCTCGATCGCGTTACGGAGACGCGGCGACGGTGTTCTAGGTCTTGACAATTTCAATCGGTACTACGATCCGAAGCTTAAACGAGCGAGACAAGGGCTTTTGGAACGATCAGGTGTGTTCGTTGTAGAAGGCGATATAAACGACGCCGTATTGCTTCGGAAGCTCTTTGATGTTGTCCTCTTCACTCACGTGATGCATCTCGCTGCTCAAGCCGGTGTGCGTTACGCAATGCAGAACCCTGGATCGTATGTGAACAGTAACATTGCTGGGTTTGTGAATCTCTTAGAAGTATCCAAATCAGCGAATCCTCAGCCTGCGATTGTGTGGGCTTCGTCTAGCTCTGTTTATGGACTCAATTCCAAAGTACCCTTTTCGGAGAAAGACCGAACTGATCAGCCTGCGAGTTTATACGCAGCTACTAAGAAAGCAGGTGAAGGCATTGCGCATACTTATAACCATATCTATGGTTTGTCACTAACGGGTTTGAGGTTTTTCACTGTTTATGGACCTTGGGGTAGACCTGACATGGCCTACTTCTTCTTTACTAAAGATATACTTAAAGGGAAGACGATTACTGTGTTTGAGTCACCTGATAAAGGTAGTGTTGCTAGGGATTTCACTTACATTGATGATATTGTGAAAGGTTGTTTAGGTGCGTTAGATACTGCTGAGAAGAGTACTGGTAGTGGTGGGAAGAAGAAAGGTTCTGCTATGTTTAGGATTTATAATTTGGGGAATACTTCTCCTGTTCCTGTTACTAAGCTTGTGACTATATTGGAGAAGCTTTTGAAGACGAAAGCTAAGAAAAAGATCATGCCTTTACCTAGGAATGGGGATGTTGAGTTCACTCATGCGAATATCACGTTAGCGCAAGCAGAGCTTGGTTATAAACCCACGGTTGATCTTGAGACTGGTTTGAAAAAGTTTGTGAAATGGTACATGGGGTTTTACACGAAGAAGAAGAGTTCTTGGTGAGCTTTTTTGGGGCTCGCTCTACGTTAAGCTTTTGGAACCGAGCACTTGCATCGCTTGGGAAAGATGGCTCTCAGTCTTAATGGACAAAACACTTGGTTATCTCAACATAAGGCTATTTTCACATATCTGCATTGTTTCTGTGTTGCTAGATTTTGCTTCATTTTATTTGTTAGTAGATTTTGAGCAATGTACAGCTTCATCACTTAGGTTTGTTTCAATTGTGGGAAAACTTAATTGTCTTTTCCATCATGGCTGAAGAATAAATTAGCTTGGATTTTGATGCATATACTCTGTAGTAAACTCGATCTATTTTGTCACCTTGTTTCTTGTGAATCCAAACATATCTTTTATCTTCTTTATTCTGACCAAATTTTACATAGCTCTAAACCAAACTATGATGGTTTTGGAAGAACAAATCAAATCAGTGCAGCAAAATCAATCTCAGAGAACAAGAAACAATGAATGTTAACTGCCTAAGTTGTTGTTAGCTGCCTCTGCGCAATCAATCCCGACAATGGTGTGATGTGATCCACAAGGTCTAGAAGATGCAACACCATCTTCATTATCTATCTTCCACCAATCACCACCATCTCCAATCTCCACCTCTGTTACATTCTCAATCTCATCATCATCCCAATCAAACTCGTAATCCCAAACACCACAAGAACCTCCTCTCTCTTTCTCCAAAGCAGGATCATAACTCCACTCCAACTTCTTCAACACATCTCTATCCTTCCACTTCCCAACAACCTTCTCAACTTCCTTCTTAGCCTTCCCCATCACAACTTCCTTCCACGAATACGAAACATCAGCTACTCTCTTCAACGCACCTTCATTCAAATCCCCAATCACAACAGTCCTCAAACACCTCTCCTTAGCTTCCCTCAAAACCCCTGCATAACCAGAATCATCAGACACAAGAACAACACACTCCACTTCTCTCTTATCCATCACATCAACCATATGTTCCTTCAACGCCACATCAGCAGCTTCTGGCTTATCACTAACCATCTTCACCCAAAACCCAGCTCGTTTCAGCTCATCAGCTAACCCGTAACCTTCTTTGGGAGTCAAAACCTTCCTCGCCGCTCTTTTATACTTTTCAATCTTCATCGAATACTTAGCCAAAAGCCTCACTCTTTGATGCCCTTTGGATGATTCAATCTGTCTCATACGTTTCTGATGCTCAGTCTCGTGAATCTGCTTGAAATGATTGATTAGATTCGCATTCGTGTAAAACCTCCGGTCACAAACACCGCAGAAGTAAGGCTCCGGCGGTTTAACCTTACCTGTGTTCTCCAACTCGTTCAGCAGTTTCCTATCTCTCCTCTCTTCTCGAACTACTAAAGGAACGTAGCTGAAGGCGTGACGATTCGCGTACGCCACCATAAGTTTCACGAATCCGAAAGACGACGCGGCGGTTCGGAGCTTTACGGCGGCGTCGTATGGAGGGAAAGAGGCTGGTGGTTTGTTGTCTAGGTCCCAGAACACCCCTGTTCGGATTTGGGGTTTAAGGTTTATTAATGAGCTAAAGCCAAAACCTTTGATTGAATTGAGAGTTGTGATTTGGGTTTTGGGGCTCCGAACTCTCTGGACGAAGCTTGGGAACATCGTCGGAATTTTCGAATTAACGGAGACGATGAAGGCTTCGAAAAAAACCGGGTTTACATACCCGACCCGGATCCGATTAGAGTTCGGCAATTCTCATATCCAGAGACTAGAGTAGAGCTAATAACACATATATCCCTGAACTTTGTAACTTTTACAATTTCTTCCTTAACTTTAATATGAAACAACAAAATACAACTGTTCACCAAAGATACATACGTAATTTTTCTACTGAATCATCGTGTTATTAAAACGGAAATACATTTACTAATATAACATTCAATTTATAAGATTTACATAATAAGTTCTTATCATTTTAATATATATCACAGCGTAAAGTTATTATTTATAATAACACAATTTAAAGTTATATGTATAAAAGAAATGGTGCAAATCTTATTACTTATTCAACTATTATTTACCTATCAAATTGTAATTAGTTATATAATAAAATGAATTATAAACTTATAACTTTTTTAACGGAGGATGGGGTTAAATGTAAAATTTCAGGGTTATAAGATGATATTGCTTAATATTAAAAAATTATATCAAAATTTATTTTAATATATAAAAAATATTTCAATTTTTGATTGAATTGAGAGATGTGATTTGGGTTTTGGGGCTCCGAATGGTCTGGACGATTCTTGGGAACATCGTCGGAATTTTCGAATTGATGGAGACGATGGAGGCTTCGGAAAAACCCGGGTTTACATATCCGACCCGGATCCAATTAGAGTTCGGCGATTTTCTAAACCCTGAACTTTGTAACGTTTACAACTTCTTCCCTAATTTGAATAAGGAACAACGAACAACAAAACACCGCTGTTCATAGAAGATATAAGTAATTTTTCTACTGAATCTCCGTGTAATTTAAACGGAAGGGAGTATTACTATATTCTAATTTGTAAAAAAATTTGAAGACTCTAATAAAATTGTTAAAAGTAAATAAATGAAAGATTTCTAATAATGGCTAGAGAGTATTTTATACTAATTTTATTGATTAATTTTTTAAAATCTTGTAAAATGTTTTAAACAATCTATGTATTTTTGTGATACTTTTTATGACTTTATTTTAGAAAATATATAAAATTATGAACCAAATAATATAATAATTAAATTTATTAACAATTTTAAATTTTTTGTTTTAATTGAATATTACAAAACTTTTAATGACTTTAAAGTCTGAATCCAATAACCCAACCTTGTTAAAAATTTAAATAATTTTTTTACAAATCACAAACTAATAACACTAAACTTTCGCAGAAGTTAACAAAATATTAATCTAATAACAACAGATTCTATATAATATTTAAAGTCTTTAAAACTCTATCAATATCTCAAAACCAATGTACAGAGTTTTAACATTCTATTTGTAAGATTTACATAACTTACCATTTTAATAAATATTACAATTTAGAGTTAAATTTATAATATCACAATTTAAAGTTGATACGGGGGCGGAAGCTAGAACAGAGGAAACAGAGGAAAGTAGGCGTGAAGAGGGGATATCGAACGAGTTTGTTGGTGACGAAGGGAATCAGAGCCAACAAGGGGGTGAGAGTCCTCCTCTCAGGGCCTGCAAACACAAGCTCTCTGGTGTTAGCTAAAGCTACCTTTTTTTGGTTTTTTCTATTTTTTGACTTAAACGATCATGCAAGAACAGACTCGAAGATGACTCCTACTTATAGGACCAAAGACGATAAACCCAAAGAATAAAAGACTGACACGAGAAGAGGATTTATGTTTATCCCTTCTTTGACAAAATCTTTACGAAAAGAAATAACACCAACACCCAAAACCGAGTCGAATACATGGAGCCCAACAACGTATTCGACGTGAAGCCCATAGCGAGGATGCGCTGCATCAAAAGTTATATGTACATCACTTCTTTACACAGGTGCAGATCTTATTATTTATTCCATTATTATTTACCTATTAAAATGTAATTAATTATATGATAAAATGAATTATAAACTTATAACTTTTAGGATGGGGTTAAATGTAAAATATCAATGATGTTATTGATTAATACTACAAGATATATCAAAATTTATTTTAACATATAAAAAATATATACAATTTTTATATAAAACAAAAAAGGTAAAATAATTACCTTAGGGATATGTGGATTCCACACCAAGTGGCAAGGCAGGTCTGTCTAATAGCTCTTATGACAACATCTAAGAGCAGTAGAACAACACACTGGTAAAAAAACGAAATCAAAAACAATTATACTATTTATATCATCGTATTAGATATATATATATATATATATTGCATTTATAATATAGCATATCAATTTTATAGACAAAGAACTGACATTACAACCTCATGGGTAGCATTATATTACAAAAATGATCCCATATGAACTAAACAAAATATAAGAAATTAAAATATTCTGCACATAATTTTCGTCATACACCTAAACTATATGTTGTCATAATTTTTATAGTATAGTGTTTAACATTAAAGTCAATAAACAATTAATATATATAGCACAAATATGTGCATTTTACAATAAACAAGCATAAATATGTGTAATCTATATATATATTTTTGGAGACATTTATGAAATAAATCATGAAGTTCATACCTATTTACAAGCATGCCATTGACATTAATTAATAATCTGTTTTTTATTTAATTAATTAATATTAAGTTTCTATTTTTGAAAACAAGATTTTTCATCCTAAATAAGTTTCCAAAACAATCAAACCACTCTCCTTAACATTAAGTATTAAGTTTATTAATTAAATTCCAATTTTACAAAAAAAAAATTTCTCCATACACAAATTTCCTAAACAATCGGTCGGCCTAATCAATAAACGAATTGATTTTCGATCTTGGAGAAGGATCTGTGGCCGAGATTTTTGATCTCAACGCATTGATCTCAATGTATTTAAAACTAATTTTTACTTTCACGGGTTCGTATGATGAATTTTTGCAGATTAAAAATCTTTGGATATGTTGCCTGACCCGCATAGCATGGCGGGTTTGGACTATAGAACCAACACTAAAACTATTAGTTTATCTCATATATACTATAGATTTGTAATCATAATTTTGAAAATTAACTTATAAATTATTTTGTATATGAACTACAAAACACATTCTATAAATTATACACATACTATAAACACA
Organism: Camelina sativa; assembly: GCF_000633955.1. Classification (NCBI taxonomy): domain Eukaryota; kingdom Viridiplantae; phylum Streptophyta; class Magnoliopsida; order Brassicales; family Brassicaceae; genus Camelina; species Camelina sativa. The sequence continues at coordinate 19,097,694 of NC_025692.1, read as the reverse complement.
TTCTTAATATTCCAAAAAAAAAATACACATAAAAATATACACTAATATACTATATAGGCATATACCTCTGTTTAATTCTAGAGAACAAAACAAATGTAGAATTTTATATTCTATTTAATAACAAATTTAATGTAATTAAGTTATAAACTTTATAAAACGTAAGAAGATGAAAAAAAATTTCTAAATTAATTAGACAAAATTTAATAAATTGAAATTTTGAAAATTAAATAAATTAAAAATTATTATTAAAATACAATAATTTAGAATTTAGTTCCGCGGTGTACCGCGGGTGAAATCCTAGTTTTATAATATTTTACTTATCTCTCTAAATTATAGATATGGATTACAATAATTAAATGAAATCTTAAAAATCATCTAATCACTAATATTAATGGTGGTCATGCGATTCATTAGTAATGAGGATTCGGAATATCACACATTGATCAATCAAAGAGAGACATCCTCAATCCATATTTTTAAGAGCGGTTGTGGTATTCATAAAAATATAATTTAGGTGTTTGACTGGTTCTCCCGCTACCTCCCGCAAACGCTGCGTTTGCGGGTGGTAGCGGTTGCTAGCGATTGGAACCAATCACACAAACCGCTCACAATCGCTCGTAATCGCTCCCAATCGCTTCAAACCACTGAATTCCAAAAGCTGCTTCCCGCAAGCGTTTGCGGTTGCGGGCGATTGCGGTTAGATTTTTTTTTTTTTTTGTAAAAAAAACTTTAAAAAAACCAATGGTATTGAAATTTTTTTTGGTTACATCTTCTATCTAACCATTTTACTCATTAAGCATGAGAGAAAATGAAGTACGGATACGATTGCAAAGATTATAAAATAAACAATTAGAAGAACATAATATTCCAATTAACAATAACCCGAAAAATTTGATGTAAATTTAATGGCACATCGCATATAAGTTAAAAAAAATCTAAATAAATATAATATTTCATCAGAAATTTAAGAAAATAAGATTATTTGTGAAAAATATTAAAACAAATCACCAATGACTTTCTCAACTCTCACTTGACTATTCCTACCGATGCAACTACTGACCCACGATCTAAAAGAAAGGAGAAAAGATCTACGATCTAAAGCATATGTTTTGTCATTTGTCAAATTACTTGATTGAATTTTTGGTAAAAAGCCAAATGCATAAAGGAATAAGTATTTCAATATGAAATTTATTTATTTTTGAATAATTATTTTAGTATTTTTTAAATAATTTTTATTTATATATCAAGTTTAATAAAAAATTTGGTGTTTTTAAACATTTATATATTATATATCACATTTATTATGTTCCAACCGCTATTACACCCGCTGGTCAACCAGTCGTACACCTCCCGCAAACGCACCAATTTTAAACCGCTAAACCAGTCGTTCAAAACGCATAATAATGCTTGAAACCGCAATCGCCTGCTTCCGCAATCTCCCGCAACCGCAACCGCAGCGTTTGAACTAGTGAGGCCCTTAATATCAACTCTTATTGGTGTTTTGTTATCAACTTATCATCAAGATTCCAGAAGCCTACAGCCTATTGAATGCCGACTAAAAACATTTTAAGTTATTTCAAGTAAAACAATGGTGTAATAGATAGTTATTGGTTTTTATGGCAAGAAAAAGAAAAGATAGTCATTAATTCTAATTAGTACACTGTATAATCAGTGAAATAAAATAAAATCTACAAAAGAATCAAAAATATGCATGATAAAGATTTATTAAACAAAATTCTTGAATGCTTGTATAAAATTTAGGAAATAATGAATTATAATTTATTTTATGGTAACAAAACCGAAGATTGTACTACTTTTTCATAATTCATTATTACTGGTAACTCTTTTCTATAGTCAAACTTTATTAATTAGATTATTAGAAGATACGTATTTAAGAAATTCGATTTTATTAGTAGATAAATAAAGGGAAACTCTTCTTTGACGCGATAAACAAAAAAATGAAAAAAAAAACCCTAATTCATAATCATAGGTGTAACACAAAAGACTACCGCTGCAAAGTATCGTTAGATTCAAGTTGGTTTGTAGAGCATGGAAATCGTTAACGGAGTCAGCCTACTTCGGCGATCTCTACCAACGTAATAACTCCAATTCTAATTGGTCAATCCTTCACGGAAACTATAGACAGCCTTATTCCAATTTGGAATAAGTAAAACTTGACCTACCACACGATGGTGATGGTACTCAAAGTTACAGTTTGTCTTTTTCTAGTGTTAGTAAGAATAAGATAAAAAAGATTAGAGTTGTGTCTTACGCTGATGGATTGGTCTTGCTTCGTCTCAAAGAGGAGGAGGAGGAGGACCAGATAGTGATACGTTACTACGTTGGGAATCCAGTGTTAGCACAATGGATTCAACTCCCTCCCTCTTCTCCTGATCCTCCTAGAAACGCTTCTCCATACCCTGGTCATTACACTGATACGGGACTTGTGACACGAATGCGTAATGGTGCCCTCTTAGGTTACAAGGTGGTTCGGATAAATAGCAAAGCATGGCACCCTTTTCCTGGTTATTATTCTCAGACATGGAGTTTTGAGGTTTTCTCATCGGATAAAGGTGAATGGAGTGTTGAACAAGTCTCTTGTCCAGTTTGTGGTGTTAGTATGCGCAACGTATCCAATCCTGGTTCTTTGAATGGGAAACTTCACTGGCTTGATGGCTCCCGCCGTGTTATCGTTCATGATTTCTTCTCTTGTGATGATCAAGTTCGAGCATTACCACTACCCGCCATGATGGAAAGCGCTGAGTGGCTACGGTCTGAGCGTCGACGACGTCAAATAGATAAATGCCCCCTTCCACTCCGTAAGAAGATCTGCACCACCTCGCAAGGAGATTTTGTGATTATTGATGTTGGATCCATAGACGAGGTCAAGAGCTATAATGTTAGAGTTATGAGGCTCAAGACTGATTCTTGGAACTGGGAAAAGGCTTGGGAAATCAACATGTCATGTGTAGGGCTTGGATTTAAGTGTGTCCCAATGGCAATCAACTGTTTTGACATCAACATCATATATCTATGGGACTTAGACCGTAACTGTTTCCTCGCTTGTAACATTCGTACACATAAGATATTGTGTGATACTCGTAAAGATGGTGCCGCTTACAACCCCAAATATTTCTGTCCTATCTTTCGAGAAGATCATATTACTCGTGAAGATGGTACTTTCTACAAGGAAGATACTTTCTGCTACGAGCCACGTTCAAGCCTTTTGCATTTTGTTCTGTCCTTGCAAGTCATACCTACATAGAAACACAAGATGCTTTTGATCTTATCAACTCTCATGATCTATGTTTTTTTGCTTTTTGTAATAAGTTTTTTAAATTCGTCCTCTATGCTTATTTCATTGATTTATTTTTCCACGCGCCCAAATGTCCTGTTCGAGTCGGGCTATGTGTCCCAATTCGTTCGTAGTCTACCATTAGTATAGTACAAGCGACAAATTTAATTTTGCTCAGGCCAGCCCCATGGATAAGGTCTCATTAATTAGTTGCTGAGAGGGGAAAAACGGCTTTTTCATACTTCATACATCGAACACATAGACTTTGTCCAGATATGAAAAAGCCGTTTTTCTTTGATGAGAGGTCAAGTTACCTTCCGAACTTCATTAACACTAGGGGGATGTATTCAAAATAGATTTATGATATTTTGGATTTTAGGAGATTTACAGTGAGATTTTAAGGTAGTTTGGTGGATTTAAATTATTTTCTATTTTTGAAAAAAAAATAGTTTGTGATTTGATGAGATTTGGTAGGATTTTAAGTGGGGTTTTAAGAGATTCTCAATAAACAAGAGATGTTCATATAGCATAAGCTGCATAACACAAAGAATGCAGAGATGTTCAAATACGTATAGGGGTTGGTATCATAACTATTAGAAAAATAATTTTCATACGTATAGGGGTTGGTATCATATCACAAACTATTTTTTCTTAACAATTATGGTTGTCTTTTGTTAATACCATATACAATACGTATTTAAACAGTAATAAAAATACGTATAGGGGTTGGTTTTCTGTTTCTTCTTGCTTGTATCTCTTCACTTTCTTGAGCAATACGATCCATTATTAAAAACCTACACAGTAACACAATCAAAACAAAAAACGTTGGGTGAAAAACAGAGAAAGTCACGACTTAAAACAAAGATTTCTATTATGAATACTACATACAATTCATACAGAGGCTCAAAGGCACATGATATTATAAAAAAATGGAGTACCTCACAGTAAGCTAGCGGTGGTGATGTCACGCAAATGTGTTTTAGTTGGATGAGCCTATATATATTAAAAAAGATTGTGTAAATGTTAGTTTTTATACTTAAGCGTCACTTATATATCTCCGGTTCACTGCCATAGCACCAATTACAACACCGCACACCGTTGCTGCTGCACCGAGGCTCATGGAATAGTCATCTGCTGTAGGGACAATGATATATGTATTGACCATATAAAGAAATGTGTAAACCAAATTCAGCAACAGAGACATGAAGTGATATCTCCCATCTTCCTTATTATTTTGAAGCTCATGAAGGTTACGAGATACAGCTCCAACAACAGCTCCAAGGCCCTATATATCAACATTTATAATCAAAGTTAAGCTTAGATCGAGATTGATCAATACAGTTGCAAATAAGACTTGACTTACCACATGTCGAAAGACTTGCTGAAGCCTGAAGTTCATAATAAGATGAATCCAGCTTTAAATTAAAACCACAAATACAAACTGATCTATGTAATTCACTCAATTAGTGACAGAGACATGTTGCTGCTACAGGAAAATAAAGATTCAGATATGTGTGAGAATGAATATGTATCAATAAGTGTGATTCATGATTGTGATGTGTTTGATTTGGTCAACCAGAGACTCTGTTTATTGAGAACTTGAAGCTATGATGGTAACAAATCACTAAGAACTTGAAGCTATGGTGCAATCTACAAGTAATCACATGAGCGAAAATGGATCAGTTCAAAGGTAAACCTCGTCTACCAAAGTTCGCCGTCCCCAAGCGCTACGATCTCCGCCTCAATCCCGATCTCATCGCCTGCACCTTCGCCGGAACTGTTGCCATGTAGCTCGACATAGTTGCCGATACTCGTTTCATCGTTCTCAGCGCAGCTGATCTCTCCGTCAACAATGCCTCCGTTTCCTTCACTCCTTTGCTGATCTCGGGACCTCTCTTCACTCTTTAGTCTTTGCAAACCTCTGTAAACGAGAGAGGAGAACAGAGAAAGGTACAACAGTACTATGAGTCTATGAGGTTGAGATAGAGATAGAGAGAGCCCATAATTTGTTTTTGTTGTAAAATTGTAATTTGTTTTTCTCGTAAAGAAACCAAAAGCTGAGATTTTTTTTTTTTAAACCAATCCTTCAAAAACACACCTCTCAAGGTGAGATTTTTTTAATAGGATTTCTCTTACAAAAAAATGTACCCAAAGTCTCTTATATTTTTCTATAAAAAAAAAAAGAATTTGGTTTTGAATAATAGTGGATTTGTTATGATTTTTGCAAATTATTGATTGAATAAGAGTGGATTGTGAGTGATTTTGAATGATTTTTAACAAATATCATATTCAATAACAATGGATTTAAGATGTGATTTTAAAATCACTAGTTGAATAACAGGAGATTTTTAAAAAAATCACAAATCCTCTAAAATCCTGTTTTGAATACACCCCCTAGATTCCTCTAAAACATTTGTATAATAGCAAAAACAAACCAAACTTTTTTTTTCTTTCCGAAAGTGTAATAACTTGAAACATACAAAGAACTCTTGCTTTGTCTGTCAAACTTACACAAAAGTCAAGAGAAACCAAAACAGATCAAGAAACACATAGGTAAAAAAGATTTAAACAGCAAAAGAGGGTAATAATAAATAATGAAGAACACTAAACCGATTGTCTGGAGATGAAACCACCATGAACCAAAACCAATGTACAGTAACACAACGTGAAAAGCAGACATGACTGATACACTTCACCAGCGACTTGTGCTAATATGAGGGTGTCTATTGATGAACTTTGCAACTGAATGGTGTCTGTAGGTAAAGGCGGATCATTGGAGCTTCCGGAACTTTCTGGAAATGTTGGTGATTGATCTGAAGATGAGCTTCCGGAGCCTTGAGGCATATTGTTGTTACGGTCGTCCTTCTCCTCATCCTTGCTCTGGCTGCTACTGTCTGTGCCATCTGCGCCGTCTTTTGAAATGGTATTAACCACTTCGGGCCGTGGTTCTACTTTTACCCGCCTTAAGTGCAGCTACACACACAGAGTATATGAATATAATGTTTTAATGCAGTAACATAATGTTCCTTTACCAAGCAATAAAACCGGTTTGATTGGAAAAAAAAAATCCCTTCAATGGTACGAAACCTAAAAAATAGGCAGAGAAATTTGAAGTTTCTTTAGATGATCATAACTTCTTGCAAAGACCTAAAAAGTAAAAAAATAAAGCTGCAGATACTTTGTATATGTTATGCTAAAAACTGGGCTGTAGATAATAAGTAAATATGTACCTGTAGATGCAAATTGACTTCGTCGGGCCGTGATAGGAACGGGAAATCTCCTCCAGTCTTTAAGTAAGCTCTCCTTGCTTCGGGATACCTCTCTGTAAGTTCATCCTTAAGATGTTGTGGTATTGCGCAGTAATCATTCGTCTGATTTTAGAAGACAAAACAGCATCGTTAGATGACACAATACACTAACGTGCATTCATAATACCAAAAGTCCAAGATAAGAGTTACTCAAAACCTACATCCATTATAGTGATGGCCGAATCAGAGAGTAGTAGAGATCCCACGGAAGCAGCATCCACTGTTAAGGTTAACCGGGCAGCCAAATCATCTTTTGACAATGTCTCAACCTAAATCAGAGCAAACCAAAGTAACAGGGATAAGTTAATCTCAAAAACCTTCTTCACATGTTCTTTAGATCTGTTCAAGAAAATATCGAAGAGAAACTTTTCAGGGAGCCACCTGAGAAACAGCAAAGTCCACAGAGTCAGCGATAAAGGGTTCGTGAGGTCCATCACGTATTCCCGTTAAGACGTATCGTTTCAACAAAAAAGAAGGAGTCCAACTAACACTGCACAGTGGATCCAAAAATTCTTGAGAGTCAGTACAAATCCTTAGGCATACACAAGAAAAGTAAAATGGAACTATCATATAAGAGAGAGACATACAAAGGAGCCCATGGCATTGCAGCAGCAAATGTGCGAGTATCCAAATACGTATTCGATAAAACCAATGATTTAACTCGTCTTGGACGGTGATGAGCAAAGAGTTGTGCTAAGAAGCCTCCAAGGGAGGTACCATAGAGATGAACCTGTTAAAAACGATCAAGTACAATCACTTGCAATGCATATATCTTTTCGCATCAGTAAAACGAATTAGAGAGTAACTTAAAGAGATCTTACGTGATGAACATCAATGGTGTCCAAGAATTTCTCAAATGCTTGAATCCACTCATGATAACTCCAAACCCGTGGTATGTCAACTGAAATTACCCGATAACCCTGGAATTGCAGATTTAACAACATTAAAGAAAACAAATTCAACATTTTAGGAGATACATAGTCAGTCTCCAAGGACACAGCAACACAAAAGCATCGTAGTAACAAATGTATAAAGCTACATGAAAATCAAAAAGATTGTTTCCAGATACAAGTTCAAAGACTACAATTTGGCATACCTTCATAGAGAGTGCCATAATCTGTTTATAATAAACATCTGCAGTACCAGCAATTCCAGGAATACATATGAGCGGAGGAACAGTCTTTGGACCAAAGTCATAATAACGCCATTGCTTAGTCCCAATCTGCAGTCAAGATTCACATAACATAACTACAGATATAACACTCATTCCGATGGTTCAGAAATACGTGTACACAGCATAACAAACTACAATTTTCCCAACTAGAGAAGCAACAAAACCCCGATGTTAATACCTGCTTTGATAAATAACCTTTACTTATCAAATAGAACAAGAATCTCAAAAACATTCCTTTACTTTTACACAATGAGAGTGATTGATTAGCAGCTCTGACAATATAAGATGCAAGGCTAGGCTACTCATAGATCAAAATCAAAGGCAACCACCCCAGAGATCAAAATGGAGAGTTAGAACTTAAACTAAAAGACCAACAAGTTCTTGCTTTTAGACAAGAACCCAGAATTTATCAACTTAAGTAACATCATTAGCCAAATCCAAATGTATTCTCATAAACCCAAGAAAAAAGGGTTCAATCCAAAATCTGTAAGCATAAATTTAAAACCCAAATCATGTGAATTTTAGCTACTCACATAAATCCATATACGATTGAACTACTCACATCAAGAATTCTCCTAAGATTAGCCTCAAATGATTAAAACCCTTAAGCGAATAATAAAAAATTAACATACTTTTTTTATCAAAACCTCAAGAAGCGTAAATCAAAAGTCAAAGAGAGAGGAAGAAGGAAGCTTACGGGAATCTTATGAAGAGGAACCTGAGATTTGAAGTAGACGTAATCTCCGGGCGTCGAAGAGACGCCTTTCATGGCCGATCGGAGATTTTCAACATCCGATACTCCTCGAATCGAATCGATCAAATCAAATAAATCTCATTAAAAAAAAACGATTTTTAATTTTTTTGTTTCTCTGATTTTTTTGAGAGAAAGATTTAACGGCAAGATAACAGAGTCTCCGATATCAACTGCCTATCAACGTTGACGCCGTTAGTGTAGCAGTCATTCTCAGTTTTGCCAACAACATATGTAATTGTTGTCATCATGACTCATCTTCTCACATGTTTAATTAAATTTTGGTTATTCCTAATGAGAAAAACAATTAAAAAAAATAGTAAAAAAAAATTCAAAGGTCTATAGACAAGTAAAATGAAATGACAAAAATATACAGAGATTTGATAAGTTGTAGATATAGACGATTTTGTTTAAAAGTAAAAAAATGAAAATATTTGAGTTAACTCTTTTTCTACTACATCATCCATGTATATATATATATATATATATATATATATATGTCAGAGATATTTGATTTAATTATATTAAAATTAAATAGTTAGATTTTTTTTAAATGAAAATATAAGTAAATTATTATGAATTTTGTTTTTTGTGCTAATGTATGTTCAAATCTTTATAGACAACTTATTGTTCATGAATTTTAATTCTCTTATTTCGTATTGAGATATCCAATTTGAATCATTTACTATTAGATCTTTTCATTTGGACGTATCCGGATGATGAGATTCTAACACCACCAATGTCAAAAGTACATAAAACAATTTACATTTCGAGCTAAATGGAAATGTTTACGCCAAACTTATTTGAAACGATTTGTAATTTTGCGTCAATTTTTTTCAAAGAGGTACAACTACTCTCTCACAATATACACGTCACTATTTTTTTTTTTTTTTGTCATAAACAAACCAAATTTGAGATGTCAATGTTGGTTATTTAGAAAGTGGTCTATAGAAAAATTCAGCTTATGTGTTTAGAGACATAAAAGAAAATTATGTACTACTTTGGCTAGCTATAACCTTTTTATAATTATTAACAAGATCTCTTTAACCATCCTACTAATTACACAGTAACATATTCTGGAAAAGAAAATGAATTTTTTTTTTTTTTTTACTTTTAAAAGTTACCATCTACAAATACCAGGAAAACAATATCTTTAAATTTTACATCACACATATCAAAATAATAAAAGTTTAACACCAAATTTATTGTAAATCACATTGAAGGAGAAAGGAACCTCATCGAAAACTTGATTGCGCACGAGAAAATCGAAATATTTCTCCAAAATAAAGATCTGACTTATTTGAAAGGATGGAGTAATCGATTAAAAAACAGTTTTTTTCTCCATCTTTTCTTCACCTGTCTGTTCCTGAACAGAAGTTGGAAGATCTTACAATGATAGTCTGGTTAAGTCGATCCAGTGATTGTACTTGACTGATGGTGAGGGAATGAAGAGCTTTGAAGATATACCATTAAAAAAAGCATCAAAAAATTTGGAGTCATTATCCCCATTCGAGCAGGTTTTCTTAGAACAAGAGATTTTTGGAAGTTTTCATCTTCATTTTTCATGGCCATTTTTCACGTTGACTCAAACTTCTAGATTAAGAAAAAGTCTTTACAAAAAGTTAAAAGAACAAAATAATAATAAAAAATCTCTTAAAAAATTAATAAAATTCAAAGGAATACGTACACACGGATTTTGGTTAGATTTATTTTTCGTATAACATCATTATGTATTGGAGATATTCGATCTAATTATATTCTGATTCTATAGTTAGAATTAAGAATAGAGATAAAAATATAAGTAATTGTTACGAATTTTTGTTGTTGTTTAGAATTCTTCGACAATGCTAAAATATCTATGTTCGAATATATATGGACAACTTATTGTTTCTGGACTTCGATTCTCCTATCTCGTATTAATATATCCAAATTAAATCATTTACTGGATCTTTTCATTTGGACGTATCTGGATGATGAAATTTTGACGCCCCCAATATCAATAGTACATCAAGAATATACATTTCTACGTCATTTTTGCATGATCTATTGGAAGAAACTAAACGAAAATAATTAATTAATTTGGCCAAATTCATTTTGAAATGGTTTGTAATTTTGTGTCCATTTCTTTTCAAAGAGGTCCCACTAATCTTCTGTAATAGATCCATTACAATTTTTTTAGTCATTAACAAACCAAATTTGAGATGTCCATTTTGGTTAATGTTTGAAAATGGCCTAAAAAACCTTCAGCTTCTGCGTCTACAAACATATGGAAAAGTTTTGTACTACTTTGGCTAGCTATAACTTTTTATTATTGTTGACAGGCCTTTTAACCATCCCTTTTAATTACATTAACATCTTTTAGAAAAGAAAATCAGATTTCTATTTTCTTTTTAACTTTTAGAAGTTAGCACTTACAAATACCACCAAAACAATATGTTCAAATTTGACATAACACATCAAAGTAGTAAAAGTTTAACACCAAAATCACATTGAATGAGAAGTGAATAAAGAAGATAAGGTGAATAGATGTCTCGGCATTTTGAAAATGAGATACGAAGAGAGGTGTTCAACTTTTTCGCAAAATAATACAGATGGGTTTTCTCTAAAAGCTTGACCAAAGAAACGGTTTCTCTCTGGGCGATATCTCCAAAAAAACGGTTCAACAAGAACTCACCGGCTTTCACAGTTTTTCCGGCCGGCGCCGGTTACTCTGGCGTCGGTCGGCCCTTTTCTCTTAATTCTAGTCTTTCAATCTTTTTTTTCTGTATAGTTTTTGATAATTACTTTGGCAAATCCAGGATTCAAAATCCCCACCGTTTGCTCCTTTGTAATGATGGTGAGGAAAGATCTGATTCCAATAACGTTTGTTTGTGTTATCGGATCCGTATTTGAGTCGGGAAAGGATTGCCTCGTTTTGTCTCTGTCGCGGTTGGAGTTCTACTCAAACTTGCATCTTCATTCTCTCCTTTTGGGAGAGTGTATTTCTGACCTTATTCAAGCCCCGGCCCAAGAGTAGTTGTGTCAGTTTCCTTCCATCTCCGATTGATGGTCGTCGTTTCATACCCAATATAAGGTTTCTTCAACCTTATAGAATCCTTCGATCTAAATTGTACTTCTTCAATCTTAGAAACAAAGATCAAAGTAGGATATGGGATCCGGGAGTGAATGTTGTTGATACTATCATTTGGGTGATGGATATATGGCTACATCAATTTGGCTATGGTTGTATTGGCATTTCGAAGTCAAATATGGTTTTGATCAATTATAAGCGACTATACATGGTTATTGGTCAAATTTGCAGTTTGAAGAACGCATCAACATTGTTTAGATGGGAACCTTTTCTCATCATTAGGTTACAAGAAGTTAATTATGTATTTGATGTTGATGCTTATGTTAATTTGTTGGCCGAAGTTGTACAAGAGATGGAAACAACATGGTTTTCTCTCGTGGTATTGATATTACATTCAGAGAGTCAAAAAGCTGTGACTATAACTATTCAAATCCTTCGATCTTTGGATGTTGGTGATGATACTGTTGGCCGAAGTGTGGGATCTACCAAAGGACTATGGTTCTCCCTTGTGAGTTTTGGAGATTTGCTAAAATTTAGCCACAAGCTTTTCTCAAAGGATATTACGGTCTAGATTACTACTACATTGATGCTATTTGTAAGTATTGTGAAGAAAATTACAGAGTCAAGATATATAAAAAAGACTTTGGTACGGAAGCATTGGTACCAATATGTCTATATTTCAGAGTTATGTTTGGACACATCGGTTTACATGTACGGTTTGCAAAAAGAAAGTTCAGCCAAAGGATGCTGCATGCTAACCGTAACAGAGAGAAATCAAATATGAAGTTGGACAATAATCGATTTTATGATCGGTTAGCGAGTAAGGCTACTCTTCGGAAAGCATCGTCAATCTCTCTTCTGCTATATTTTTCTCACTTTATGATACATACATATGTGTATGTAATAATTGTATTCTATTAACTCTGTATAATGTCTTTGTAATTTACTCTTCACAATTAATGAAAGTTTGATTTGCCGAAAAAAAAAAGACGTCTTTCAGCCTTTGTGAGAGAATATAGCTATTGGGCAATCAAATATATTATCATAAAATTGAACGATTCATAATTCTTTCATACACATATAGCTAAAAAAAATTTATACATCTCATCGACACAAAGAAGCTGAACATAAATTCAATCCGTGAAAACCTATTCACCTGGAATTAACGTTGGCTTCAATAAGTCGACCGAAAATTCCAAACCAAAAAAAAAGGAAATTTCTGAGTGAAAAGGAAACTTTTTTTGGTGAGAAAACCCTAAAATATATGACCGTTGGACACGCTTATATATATATATATCTCTTCCTAGAGGTAACCCTAAAGCGTCACAATTAATTCTCTTCTCTCAGACTTTGCTCTCATTACCATCACGAAGTCTTCTTTCCGTATGTGAATCTCTTCTCCATTGTCGATTCGCTAGCTACCAATTGTTGTGTCAGAGATCTCAACGGCTGAAATCAACTTAGGTTTTGGACGCAATGGCTGTGTCATGAACTACGAGAGATCATTGAGGATGATTCTACTAGGAAAGATAAAAGCAGAGGTGTTGAAGAATTTGAACATGGAAACAGAGTCGTGTTCCATCTGTCTTGAGAATCTTGTTAAATTCGGGTTTTACTATGGGCTTCCAACTCAAAACCAATTGGCAATGAGTGGATTGGCCATAATCATTTATATATTAAAATAAGTCCCATTACATCTTCCAATGTGGGATCTTTCTCCACACGCCCCCTCAAGATAATGGCTATTCTAGCCGTTAATCTCGACAGAATCCATCACGCCCCCTCGAGATAATGCTCTTTATTTAGCTATCTCAATGGAATTGGGCTTTCCTTTGGACCATCAATTAATGGGGTGATCGGGCCTCTTTCCGAGCCGGATTAATTAACGGGCCAGCGTGTGTAGGCTCTGATACCATGAACAGATCGATAAAAGGAAGAAGGTTTTCTCTTGTATCTTATTAATCACGAGTACAAAAGTTATATAGTGGTATGAACATATCTAGTTTCCTAAATAATTACAACTGAGATCAATTATCATTTAAGTGGATTGATATGGGATCAATTATCTCATTGATATGAGATCAAATCCCATTACACATTGAGCGTTACAAGGCTCGCTTGGTCGCACTTGGTAATAAGCATATTGAGGGAGAAGATTATGGTGACACTTTTGCACCAGTGGCAAAGATGGGAACGATGCGTCTATTTTTGAAAGTGGCTGCTGGGAATGCTTGGCCTGTTTATCAAATGGACGTTCAACGCTTTTCTTCACGGTGACCTTACTGAAGAAGTCTATATGAAACCTCCACCTGGTTTCTATCCAAAGGATGAAACGAAGGTTTGTCGCTTGCGAAAGTCTATCTACGGTCTCAAGCAAGCATCAAGATGATGGTTTGCCAACTATCACAGGGACTTCGGGACTACGGTTTCAAGCAAACACATGCTGACTACTCTCTGTTTACTTTTGATTGTGATGGTATCCAGATACGCTTGCTTATCTACGTTGACGACATGATACTTACTAGCAGCAACGATCAGGCTTTAGCATCATTCAAATCCTATCTTTCCTCATGTTTTAAGATGAAAGATCTAGGCACTTTGAAATATTTTTGGGCATTGAGGTCTCTCGCAACAAAACCGGATTCTATTTGAGCCAACGAAAGTATGCTCTGCTACCATGTTAAATTCAGGCTTTACTATTGGCTTCCAACTCAAAACCAATTGGCAATGAGTGGATTGGCCCTAACCCTTTATATATTAAATAAGTCTCATTACATCTTCCAATGTGGGATCTTTCTCCACAAATCTCTCCGGTCCGAAACCTTGCGACTTCATGACACGGATGACTTGTTCCCATGTATTTCACGGTTTCTGTCTCTTTGAGTGGCTCAAGCGTAAACACACTTGTCCGTTGTGTCGGACTGTGCTCTAGGCTCGATGATTGGAACAATGGATAGAAACTAGGGTTTCATATACTGATTGCAAAACTTGGGTCACACGCTCTATTTTTAGGGGAATTTCATGTAATTTAGTTATTAAAGTTTCAAATCCAAGTTAGAAATTCAAGTAATTTAGTTATTAAAGTTTCAAATCCAAGTTAGAAATTCTAATTTGGTGTCACACTTTCTGTGCCTACTGCAAGGAATAGAATGTAATTTGTGTTTTGTAAGGGTTTCAAATCAATTTAAGGATCGAAGAGGTCTGAAATCTTTTAGTAACATCATTACTTCTAATCACACAAAACTCCAAACGTTGTTGGTTTTGTGCGTTCACATGCAACTCGTAACGTCTTGACCAATAACCAAAACCATTCACAATAAACTCTCTGAGTACAACTCTTAAGAGTGGGTTTTTTTCGAAATACTTTATGCACCTTCTTCAATGTGATCATATATTTGTTCAGAGATCCTTGGAGAAAATATACAGAGTTTCATATCTTAATTAAGCTTTCATTACAGTTCTTCTGCAGCCACTTTTAATCTCCATGACACAATTCTCACAATGATATGACCAGCCTTGTGATTCTAAATGTTCCGACTTGAAGTTAGATTTGTAGAGAATTTGGGAATGTGATGAGTTGGAAAACTATTTATATTTGAATAAATACTACATCAAGTTCATGAACTCATCTACATGAAGCATACATCAAAATTAGTGTAAGAACACTGGAAAAGAATGAATCAAAAAGAAGAGGTGACAAAGAGGTGTGAATGAGTTCTTTAAATTATAAAAATTAAGTCCTAATTTGCACCCAAGAAAACAAAAAAAATCTTTGAGTCCTAGTCGTCTTAATAGGTAATAGGAACAAAAAACAATATCGATGAAATCAATTAAAAGGAAATAAGAACTATATGACGTTATATATCTTCACTACGTAACCCTTAAGCTTCACAATTATCTTCTCTCTCAAGTCTCAACTAGCTCTCATTACGTTTTACGACTTCTTCTTATCTGTGTGTGAATCTCTTCTAAATTTTTTCAGAGAGTTTCTGTTTTCGTTTTCAAAACATGAATGGTCCCATTGTTCCCGAATTGACATTTCGATCCATCAACTCAAGGAAAATGAAAGCAGAGGATTTGATGAGTTTGAACATGGAAACAGATCCCTGTTCCATCTGTCTCGAGAGTCTAGTCTCCGGTTCGAAACCTATCGAAGTCACACCATGTCTTCCACAATGAATGTCTCTTGGAGTGGCTTAAGCGTAAAAATACTTGTCCATTGTGTCGGACTGTGCTCTACGATCGTTGATTGGAACAAAGGATTATTGCACAACTTGGGTCAGAGATTATTGCACAAAGGATTATTATTTTTTAGGGATTTTTTTTAATGTAATTTTGTTATTAGGGTTTCCAATCGTAGTAATTAGAGATTCTAATTTTGTGTCACACGCTCTAAAAGTGTATGAAATTGAATGTGTTCTTTTTAGGTTTTAACATCAGTTTGTCATAATATCATAAGCTACATATATACATAGCTATTATTAAACTCTCTAAGTAAAAATGTTAAGATTGGTTTTTCAAAATTGTGATATTCGTAGTGTAGAGCTACAAATTAGTAAAGCTTTTGCTAGTCTCCAATTATGATTAGGAAATATTGACAGCGACCTAAAAAAAAGAAAAGGAAACTTCTTGGTGACACAAAACTATAAGGAAATTAGAATCTGATCCATGACCCTCGGACACGCCTATATATATCTCTCGTACTACGAGATACCCTAAAGCTTCACAACTTCTCTTTCTTTCTCAATTTACTCTCATTACGATTTGCGACCCGACTAAGTCCGATCCTCTTCTGTTTTGTGAATCTCTATTTTGATAAATCCTATTTTAAACATGAATGGTCCCATTCCCGAACCCGTAGTGGACATTCAGGTCCAAGTGACAAGACTCTCTCCATCAGAAGAATTTACAAACTCACGCCGATTCATCATCAATACCATAAACAAGGAGATCCGTGTAAACCTAACCACAGGCGATCAAACCCAAACGTCAGAGTCATTTACATATTATTCCACCAATTTCAGTCTTCCTAGTTTTAGTCACCACGACATCCAATCAAAACTCCAAAATATACTCCATAGCGAAGAACATTGGTTGTGCGATCGCTTAGTCCCAAAGATCTCAACGACTGCTATCAATTCAGGTTTTGGGGAGAATGACATTGAATTGACCGTGCACGTCACAGTTACTTACCGGCGAGAGTACGTCGAGGTTATTCCCGTTCCCGCCGAGACATTATTAGATGTATTGAGGAGGGTGGTTCTACAAGGGAGGATTGAAGCAGATGAACTGAAGAGTTTGAACATGGAAACAGAGTCATGTTCCATCTGTCTCCAGAGTCTAGGCTCCAGTTCGAAAATACCCAGTCGCATGAGTTGTTCCCATGTTTTCCATGATAGCTGTCTCGTGGAGTGGCTCTTACGCAAAAACACTTGCCCTTTGTGTCGGACTGTGCTCTACGATGTGTCGGACTCTGCTCTACTATCGGTGATTGGAACAGAGGAATGAAATCAGGGTTTCATCTACTTCATTGCATAACTTGTGTCACACGCACACTCTATATTAATAATTTTTTGTTATTCAGTTTTTAAATGTTTCTAATCGAAGTTGGAAAATTATAATTTTGTGTCACACGAACTGTGCCCAGTGCAACAAGAAAAGTAAATTCAGTTTTGTTTTGTTTTTAGGTTATTAAATCAGTTCAAGGGGAGGTTTGAAATTTTAATTAAATCATCACTTATGTTTACATGCAACTCGTTAAGTCTCAACTAATATCTTTCACACCAAGCTGTTGCTGACATTAAAACACTCAAGTAATACTGTTAAGATAGGTTTATCGTAATCACAGTAAAACTGCTAAGATTGGCTTATCGTAATTACTACGCTCCAATCTCCATAAAAGGTAGTTGTTTTCATGTTTTTCCTCATCTGTCTCCACTTAAAACACTGCTTGATGTGAAACCATTGGTATTAAATTTCCAAATAAAAATAACTTCGGGTTTTTTTTGGCATTTTTCCCTATATATATAATTTAAATTAGCCTAAATCAAATAATCTTGAAACATCGAAAGTTTATGTGTTTACTAAAGGGTCCATGCCTAATACCACATGAAGTTTATGAACTCATCTATTCGTTTAAAATACCTACATGAACTAATTAAACGTGGCCGACATCAAAATTGATCGGATCAACCAAAGGAAAAGGTTACCTTATATATATATCTTCACTACGTAACCCTAGCTTCACAATTCTCTTCTCTCTCAACTTGCATTGCTCTCATTACGATTAATTGCGACTTCTTCTTCTGTTTGTGAATCTCTTCTAAATATCTTCTGGGGGTTTCTATTTTCGTTTCAAAACATGAATGGTCCCATTGTTCCCGAACTGAAATTTCGATCCAGCAAACTCTATCCATCACAACAAAACTCAGTCCTCATCAACATCGACACCATACACGAAGTGATCTCCGTAAACCCAACGACAGGCAACAGAACCAGATGGTCCATTCCGATGTTACGACCTTTTCTCGTCGATATCAATCTCCGTAGTTGTAGTCCCCACTACATCCGGAGGCTTCTCCACGATAGATTCGTTAGCTACCCTCCTCAGCTTTGTTTCTGCAATGCCTTGGCCTCAGATATCTCAGATCTTGCTATCAAGTTAGGTTTTGGCCACAACGGCTTTACCCTGACCATGAATTTCACGCTTACTTACAAGAATACCGTCCGTGTTCATAACGACGACGGATTATTGGGGATGGTGGTTCGACTAGGGATGATGAAAGCAGAGGAATTGATGAGTTTGAACATGGAAACAGAGCCTTGTTCCATCTGTCTCGAGAGTCTAGTCTCCGGTTCGAAACCTATCGAAGTCACACGCATGAGTTGTTCCCATGTCTTCCACAATCACTGTCTCTTGGAGTGGCTCAAGCGTAAAAACACTTGTCCGTTGTGTCGAACTGTGCTCTACGCTCGCTTTAGTTTTTAGGGATTTTTTTTTTTAATGTAATTTTGTTATTAAGGTTTCCAATCGTAGTAATTAGAGATTCTAATTTTGTGTCACACGCTCTAAAAGTGTATGAAATTGAATGTATTATTCTTTTTAGGGTTTTAACATCAGTTTGTAATATCATAAGCTACATATACATAGCTATTATTAAACTCTATATAAGTAAAATTGTTAAGATTGGTTTTTCAAAATTCTGATATTCGTTGTGTAGAGCTACAAATTAGTAAAGCTTTTGCTAGTCTAGTCCAATTATGATTAGGAAATATTGACACTCACATAGAGATGTTGACACCGACCTAAAAAAAAAAGAAAAGGAAACTTTCTTGGTGACACAAAACTAAAAGGAAATTAGAATCTGATCCCACTTATGACCCTCTCGAATACGCTTATATATATCTCTTACTACGAGATACCCTAAAGCTTCACAACTTCTCTTTTTTCTTAATTGCTCCCATTACGGCTTGCGACCCGACTAAGTCCTCTTCTGTTTTGTGAATCTCTCTTTTGATAATCCTGTTTCAAACATGAATGGTCCCATTCCCGAACCCGTAGTGGACATTCAGGTCCAAGGGATAAGACTCTCTCCCTCAGAAGAATATACAAACTCAGCCCACCGATTCAGCATCAATACCATAAACAATGAGATCCGTGTAAACCTAACCACAGGCGATCAAACCCAAACGTTAGAGCCATATTCATATCATTCCACAAATTTCAGTCTTCCTAGTTTTAGTCACCACGACATCCAATCATCACTCCAAAATCTACTCCATAGCGAAGAACATTGGTTGTGCGATCGCTTAGTCCAAAAGATCTCAACGACTGCTATCAACTCAGGTTTTGGGGACAATGACATTGAATTGACCGTGCTCGTCACAGTTACTTACCAGCGGGAGTCGGAAGCCGAGAGATCATTAAACGTATTGAGGAGGATGGTTCTACAAGGGGGGATTGAAGCAGATGAACTGAAGTGTTTGAACATGGAAACAGAGTCTTGTTCCGTCTGTCTCAAGAGTCTAGTCTCCAGTTCGAGAATACTCACTCGCATGGGTTGTTCCCATGTTTTCCACAGTAGCTGTCTCTTCGAGTGGCTCAAACGCAAAAACACTAGCCCTTTGTGTCGAATTGTGCTCTTTGATCAGTGATTGGAATAGAGGAATAAAATTAGGGTTTCATCTACTTCATTGCATAACTTGTGTCACAGGCACACTCTATTTTAATAATTTTGTGTTATTTTGTTTTAAATGTTTCTAATCGAAGTTGGAAAATTCTAATTTTGTGTTACACGATCTGCATGCAACAAGAAAAGTGAATTCAGTTTTGTTTTGTTTTTAGGTTCTTAAATCAGTTCAAGGGGAGGTTTGAAATTTTAATAAAATCATCACTTATGTTTACATGCAACTCGTAATTAAAGTCTCAACTAATATCCAAATCTTTCACATCAAGCTGTTGCTGAAATTAAAACACTCTTAAGTAATACTGTTAAGATTGGTTTATCGTAATCACAGTAAAACTTTTAAGAGATTGGTTTATCGTAATCGTGTGATTACTACGCTCCAATCTCCATAGAAGGTAGTTGTTTCCATGTTTTTCCTCATCTGTCTCCACTTAAAACACTGCGAAACAAATAATTATAGCCAAAAAATTAGTATATTTGTGCTAGTCACCAATCAAAGTTAGGAAGAGAGACAATGGCGTAGAAAGGTTCCTAGTATGCTCGGCTATTCTTTCTTTTACCAGATGCTTCTCCTTTTTCGTAAGTATGTTCCTTAGATGGACACTGGTTTTTGTAATGGCCATCTTCTCCACAAATCCAGCAAACCCCTCTCGTTCCTTTGGAATTTGACCTATCTCTATCACCAGCATTTCGATCTCCACTAACAGACCTGCCTCTCACATGAGGTCTTTCTGCAGAGCTTTTACACTCTTTGTAAAGGGAACCAAAGTCCAACTCTTTGGACAGTACAGCACAAATCACATCATCAAGTGTAAGGCTTGTTCTACCACCATATGTTATCACGTCTTTAATATTATCAAATCGCTTTGGTAAAGAAACCAACAAACGTATAGCTTGGTCTTCATCAGATATAGAAACCTCAGCATTACTTAGATCATCAATTAACCTCTCAAACTCATCAATGTTTTCCTCAACAGAAAGGCTTTCGTTCATCTTAAAACTAAACAGCTTAAATCGTAGGTAAGTCCTGCTAGTCGAAGATATAGTAATATAGAGTCTGTCTAGAATTTGAATCATACCAGCAGCTGAGTCCTCCTTCATAATTTTCTTTCTCAGATCCTGATTTCCTAAGCTCTGAATTATCATGCTCCTTGCCTTTCTCTTCTTCTCTTCTAGATCTACTAGACTCAAAGCTACACAATGGCTCTTACCTTCATCAGTTCCAGCAGATTTGTTTCCATCTTCCTCAATCTTTAAAGCTTCCATCAAATCAAGAATCTCAAAATGAGCAAGGATCCTTGTCTTCCATAAAATGTAATCACCTCTCCCATCAAACTTTTCTACTTGAATCCTTGTTCTTGACCTCTCTCTAAACTTGTTTTTATACCCTCTATAACTTCCACCTAGCTCCATCTCTTTGGACAGTGCAGCATCAATGACTTCCTCTAACGTTAAGCTTGTTCTATCATACGTAAACATATCTCTAACCTCATCAAATTGCTCTGGCAAAGATATCAACAAAAATATAGCCTGGTCTTCATCAGACATCTCTACTTTAGCATTACGTAGTTCATCAATCAACCTCTGAAACTCATCAACGTTGTCCATAACAGACTTGGTTTCATTCATCCTAAAACAATGCAACTTCTGTCTCAAGTAAAACCTTCTTGCTAAAGAACTAGTCATATAGTAGTTGTCAAGAACTTTTAACATACCAGAAGCTGTTTCTTCCTTCATAATCTTTCGCAAAGCCTTATCTCCAACGCTAAGGATGATCATGCTCCTTGCCTTTCTGTTCTTCTCTTCAAGACCTGGACTCAACTTCGTAGAAAGCTTCTCATCTTCATCTATTTTAACATACTTGTTTCCATCCTCTTCCTCAATCTTTAATGCTTCCTTCAATCCATGAATACCAAGATGAGCAAGGATTCTAATCTTCCATATAGTGTAGTAACCTCTGCTATTAAGCTTTAGTTCTTCGAACATCTCAAAAGACATGTTGATGAGAATCTTTTCTTAGTTTCTATCTCACAGAGTCAATTCGTCGAACACCTTGTGTGCACGGAGAATTCTAAACCCCTAAGAGTTTTTACAATTCTAAAACCCTAAGAGTTTTTACTAAAAGGAGCTACAACGTACACTGGTCTCTTATATATGGAGAATTTAACGTCGTTACAAGGAAACAAACGGAAAAGAGTACGGCGGATTCCGTATCAGCCAGAGCCGTCGTCTCTGCTGGAAAACTAACGACGACTCTGTTTTCGATTGTAAATAAATTACAGCAATGCCACAGGAATAGACAAACACGTGAACCAAAACTTAACCGGAATTGAACCAAGCTTATTTGAACAAAATCATACCATAAATCAGAACCAAAGTTGAAATTTTGATTTAATTCAGCTATTTAGGAGTTTATCATTTACCAAGTTTTATCTACAAAAAAAAACTCAATAACTTGAAATTTGATTAAGAGGACACAAACAAAACTTGTACTAATTAGTACAAAATTATCCCGCGGCTAAAGTTGCCGGAAAGTTTCAACCTTTATTAAGTTAACACAGTGGAAAACAATGAAAGCTACGAACTTGTTGCCGCCATAACAATAAACAAAGACACCTTCCCGATCAAGAATACCTCGTCGGAAAGTATTCAACTTTATTTGTTTTAAACTGCAAAAAAATAATCTGACAAAAAGAAACAAACTTACATTTACTCAGAAGGATCATTCGATTCTTCAATTTTATCAAGTAAAATCACAAAAAAAATTGTACCTTTAAGTAGTTACTACTACGCTGCAGCAACTCCTGATTGATTCTATTGGAACCACTCAGCTGGCCACCATGTTGGTCTGATTGCCTCGACCTTCACATCATCTGAGTCCTTTACTGTTAATTCAGCTGATGGTTTAAAGGCTTCTTCTACCCTCATTACACCCATTCCCCGGCTACCCAAAGCTGTAGATACCGTTCCCATTTTCTTCCCGGTTCCCGACTCAACTACTTCAGCTCCAGCTGCTATTTTCTGATTTAACTCTGCAGTTTTATACGGAGATTCCGTTTTAAGACCGCAACTTGGTTTCTTGATCATAAGATGCAAAACAATTCAACTTCTTATACGGAACTTCAGATTTACCTTTTCCATTGCTATCGATGAATCGTAAAGGGATTAACCGTTTGCGGATGACACCTCGGTGATGAGTACGAGCTATAAGCTCTTGACCAACATAGCAGCCTTTGTCAAAACTTATCGCATTAAGACCAACAAAATTATATTCAAGCGGTATTGCTTCGCCTGTAAAAGCCACAGAAAACATATTATAAACACACAGAGAAGAAGAAGAGAGATCAATGAGTTGAAAAAAAAGAGATAAGAAACAGATCATACCTTTGGGGATTTCAGCTGATCCTTCAGCAACTCCATGCTCTAATCTCCACAAAAGGTAATTGCTTTCATCAGTTTCTTTATCTGCCTCAACTAAAGGCGCTATAAAACAAACAAAAAGAGTTGGTGAACATATTGGAAGAAGCTTAAGAACTAAAACAGCTTCTATTCGATTTGAGAAAACTCACGAGTTGCATCAGAAGGAAAGATGCTTCTGTAACCAAGACACTCCAACCTCGGATCCTTATACCATTCCCATCCATACTTATTACCACTAGCTGTAGACTCACCAGCACGATCAACACCACCTCCCCAACCAACAGATGAAGATCCAGTAAGACCCCTACCGTAACGCTGCCAACATGAAAATTCCTCTGCAACGTTTTCAATATCCACTTTGGACCTCAACCTATACCTATGAACATTCAAAAACACACAAATCAGAACTAATCCAATACAATCCTAAGCATTATATTATAATCATCCACAAGTCCATTGACATTGCTAAAATTGGGAACACACAAATCAGAACCAACATTAACAAGAAAGGGATCATATCTCCTAAAAATCTCAGCTTTTTACTCATTCCAGCAAAAACAAATAGAGATGTCCTCTAAACCCAATCCTAGGCATTCAATAAACCCTAAATTCCAAGGACATTGCTAAGATTGGGATCCAAAAAGACCTAATTTTTCAAATTCTACGTGAAAAAAAAAAAGCTTACTTTTTGAGTGTTTCAAGCAATTCATCGAGGACATCAACATCAACATCAGCAAACAACTCAACGGACCCATCACGACCCGAATCAGACCCGGGTCCAGAACCAGTCCGATCAAGCTTCTCCTCAGGTCTCGAAGGGCTATACAAGAAAAAATCGTACAGGAACCTTCCTTGAGGAGTTAAAAGCGCAGCGTACATCGGCGGAGTCGTAACGGAAGCCATGTTCGGCGTAGGAACCGCCGAGCTTTTCTCGCCGGACGATTCACCGAACCTCCGTACATCGTTGGTTAACAAACCCTGAAGAAACTTAACCGTATCCGGTCCGCTAAACCGGACAACGGAACGTGATTTAAGCCGAGATGCCATCGGACCGGCATCTTCTAGACCGCTGTGTAGATTCCGGCGATAAATCGCGGTGGATTTCGAGATTTCGCGGCGGAGAATGAATCGAAACATCATCTTTAGTGAAACGGCTCCGTTAGTTTTGTTCTTCGTGTATCTTGGTGTCTCTGTGGTTAGTTCTGTTAAACCATTGTCGTAGAAGGAAGCTTTGGAACAAAGCCACGTGATCGAACACGTGTCTGTGGAAACGGTCTTTGGTTTTTGACACGTGTAACAAAAGTAGGGGAGTTGTGCGGTTATCTAGGAAGTAAAAATGGATAATAATATATGGGCCTTCAAATCTGGCCTATTTTGAATTATATAAAGCCCTCTTAAGTAACCCAAAATAGTTTTGTACATTTTATTCCGAACAAACTTTTTTACATCAAGCACGAATGTTTAAGAGTTTTGGGGGTTAAATTAATTTAAATCTGGTATAAAAGCGAGTCTTTTTAGCGTGATACTAACCACATTGCCATAATAAGCCTACATAGCTTCCGTTGCGGTTGTTTAGTAACGCTTATGCAAAACGTCCTGTGTGAGACAATGACTAGGCTAAAGTACATATGTAAAATTCGGAAAAACACACATTTACGTATTACTTGAACCAGAGACCAACTCCATTACAATTACTAAATTATATAACAGATGTAATATTATTATTTGGAATAGAAAAGATTTCGTTTTTTGTTTAATGGTTATTATTTTCTATTCCAATTCTAAGACATTTTCTGTTAAATCCAGTTATATAAATGTTTTTTTCCATTTTATTCGTTTGAACACTGTTTGGACTTCGAGAATGAAAAAGCCATATATGTTTTCGAAATAAAAATATTTATAAAGGGAAAAAAAATCTCAAAGGTAGATCATTAATATAGGAAAATAACCTCTAATTCTTTATAACAAATATGCAAATGACACAAACTCCCACTAGAGATCGTGGTGAAGAAAGAGTATATTTTTGGTAAAAACCTAGAGATCGTGGTTCGAGTGGCTATTGAGACAATATCATATAATATGTTCTAGTTTTGTGAGTCTGAGGGGTGTACGGATTTCGCCTCAGAACTAAGAAAAGATATCCAAAAATATGAATTCTACAAGATACGGCAAAGCTCATCGGTCGTTGTCACAACGGTCTTTATTAAAATTGTTTTAAAACGATAATTTTATTTAAAAATGATTTATTTGTTTTATTAATTAGTATATAGATTATTAGAATATAAGTAACTTATTATAGTGAAAATTAGTCTATCTTATAAAGCACAAGCACCATATGTGACACATTATCAAATACAATTTTTAATACCATTTCTTTATAAATAAATAAAATAATATATTTTCAAACTTAAAACAAATTCAAATACACGTACGCTTCTAAAATTCATAAATCACATTAAAAAAATTATGCGTAATTTTAATTCTTCAATTTGTCCATCCTATATTACTTTTTTTTTTGTAGTTCTTAGATATTAGCTATGATTTTCCGATTTAATAAAGGATTAATTTATTACACTTTAACTATAAATAAACTATTTGCATGATACTAATTGTATCAAATTATCAATTTGTCAGTTTCCAACACTTTTTCTAATTGGTTGAAATAAATAAAAACTAAACCAGATTAACTAACAAAATTTTTGATTAGTAACAAATATTTTATCAAATTTCAAAGACTTAGCAGTTAGCATTATAGTTTCACTGTTTTCTGAAAACCTTGTTTTGAATCTCATCAGCCCACTTCTCAACCTGTACGTATATTTTCGCACTTTCTTGTTTCTCAAGAAACCTTCTGGTTATCCTTGTCTTTCATAATTCAGTCTGCGGCTCATCACATCAGGGCTCGATATCGGTCCATCATCACATCAGGGGTCTCGTGAGTGACTAAGCCAAGCAAGCGAACTAATGGGCCAGGCTCAAGTACTGGTTTAAACGGCTGGACGTAAAAACACGAAAGTCGAAACAGAGTTAAAGAAGAAGAAGAACAAGAAAAAATATTTATGTTTGTTGACGAGATCTATGTTATACAATAAACCTAGAGAGTATGCAACAACAACAACAATCGTATCAAATCAGATCCCTTGCAAAGAAGAAACCAATGTCCAATGTCTCTGTATCAATATAGAGAGAAGCCAAAAACAACATTCAATCGTTTTGTAGTGACCAGATCTAGCAGACCCTGAAGTTTTAAGTAACCTTTTCAGGCCATAAAGCAGAGAAACAAAGACTAAAATATCTTCAAGATTCCTCATATATACTCTATTACAATGAATTCCAAGAAACATGAGCTTCCATTAACCTGAAACAGCTTGTTACTAACTCTGTCTTCTAACAGGGGATAAACAACTTACCAGGCAAGATCCGACTACTGTATTCTGTAATCTGTTTTCAGATAAAGCTCACAAGAATATGGTCAGTTGGTCGCCCCTCTGAAACACACAACCATGAAACTTATTTATTCTTCTTAATTATGCAAAAGTTTCTCAAAAACAAAAGAGTGAAACATTTGATTTACAGTAAACAAGACTGGAGCTTTGTTTCAAACATAAAGATCGAGCTCAAGTTGTTCAAAGTGTGCTCTGCCCAACAGCCCAAGTTCAGAGTTGTTGAGTTTCTCTGTTTCTCATGACATGCAACCACATAATGAAGCAATGCATCGACCACGATCTTGCCTCCCTCAGCAATGTATTGTAAGTCGCTGCATCATCTCTGTAATAACTCATAGACAAATATTCCAAAACCAACGGTAGCATCTCTGTAACCAATACTCTCTCTTGTTTTTGTTTCTTTAATTTTTGTTTTTCATTCTCCAAGATAAGTACGATATTTTTGTTAAACATTTTTTTTGCAATTCTTTTTAATAAAAAAATACATGGATAATTATTATAAAAAAAGGAAGTTTATAAGCTAATAATTAATAGCAGTATATATACTTTCCAATACTCATCTTTTGATACGACATAGTTTTCCGCAGCTCTTAAAAAACTCTCTCTTTCTCATCCTAATTCTTAGGCCTGGGCATTCGGTTAACCATTCGGTTTCGGTTCGGTTGTATTCGGTTTCGGTTATTTTGGATATAGTAATATAGTAACCATTTGGATATTTTTGAAATTTCGGTTCGGTTCGGTTCGGTTTCTTTCGGTTCGGTTTCGGTTTGGTTATTTAAATAAATAACCATAACTAACATAAATTATATTAACATTAACCAAATAAACCAAATATAACCAAAACTAACCGAATATAACCAAAATTAACCAAATATACAATAACAAAAATACAAAAAAGGGAAAAATATGGATTCAATTTTACAAAATAGTATTTAACTTTGTAAATTCAAAATAATAACATTTACATATATTGATTATTTAAAATATTTAATTGTTTTGAATCTAGAAATAATTTATATTTTAAGTTTATTTTATAGTTTTGCATAATATTAAGTATATAATATTTGATATCTTCTAGGTTTTCGGATATTTCGGTTAACCATTTAATTGTCGGTTCGGTTCGGTTCGGTTTCAGTTAGTTTGGATATAGATTTTTACTAACCATTCGGGTATTTGAAGAATTTCGGTTCGGTTCGGTTTGGTTTTTTNTCGGTTCGGTTCGGTTCGGTTTCGGTTAGTTTGGATATAGATTTTTACTAACCATTCGGGTATTTGAAAAATTTCGGTTCGGTTCGGTTTGGTTTTTTTCGGTTCGGTTTCGGTCGGTTATTTGGTTATCGGTTATTTTGCCCAGCCCTACTAATTCTATTCAATCTCTTTCTTTTTCCTTGCACTTCAAGCATCCATAGTCTAGATTTGTTATCTTTAATGTCGAACATACTCGATGAGAACTCTCACCACTTGCGAAAAGAAGTATCAGCTTGTGATGATGAAACTGAATTCCCTATCATCAACGAAGACGAATTAGACGAAGACGAAGAGTTCGCGACGACGAGTATTAGGGTTCTTTTGGTCGATGCAGATTCTAATTCTCTACTCCTCATGAAGACTCTCATGGCAAAGTACTCCTATCAAGGTACGTATCTAGTTTAGATTTAACTAGGGTTTCTTATTATGTTTCTTTGACGAATTAGGGTTGGAGTTAGGGTTTTTAATTCAAAAAAAAAAAAAATTACTAATCGTATCAAAGAATACATGTATATAGAAAATCTGAATCTTAAGTGAAATTAATTCAAACTTAAACTAGGATTTATTTTAATCGATCAAAACAAATATTATACTTAACATTGTACCTTAGCTCTCTAAGCTTTAATATGAACCAAAAAAAAAAAAACAGAACAAGACGCCATAAATTAAAAGTATGTTTTCCACTAAGAAGAGTTGGGATACCAATGCTATAAATCCGTCGAAGCTAAATATGCCCAAGTGAATTAGGTCACAAAAAGGTACGGTCTTTTATCTTAATTTCATACATATATACATTAATTTTTGATTCATGATTGATAGGTTTGTAAATTCCTCCTTAAGTTGCGGTAAACTAATTGGTAAAAACAAAAGATTGCGGTAGATTTTAGCATTTATTAACTTTTATGAATAGAAGAAAAAAAATTAACAATATAGCTGTCTTTAATTTCGTGTTGCAGTAACGAGATATGAGAACGGAGAAGAGGCCATGGCTTTCTTGATGAAGAGTAAGCATGAGATCGATCTCGTAATTTGGAATTTCCATATGCCTGATATCAGTGGACCCGACGCTCTCAATACCATTGGTAAAGAGATGGATTTACCCGTAGTAAGTAAGTATATACAACTATACCATTATTTTTTTCTCGATAATATTATAACTTAGTAATTGGAAAATCATTTCTAATCTTTCTATATGTGAATTATTTGTGTCAAGTCATGTCTCATGAACAGAATAAGGAAACGGTAATGAAATCGATCAAGAACGGCGCGTGTGACTTTCTTGTGAAGCCGATGAGCAAAGAGGTCGTTGCAGTTCTATGGCAACATGTTTTTCGCAAGAGGATGATGTCAAAATCTGGTTTAGATCAACCGGGTGAATTAGGTACGGTTGAGTCAGATTCCGACGAATTCAACGATTTAAAGGAAGACGATATCTATCGTAGCAACGGAGAAGGCTCAAGAAACACTTCCGATCAAAAAGAAGACAAGTCTNTAATATTTGAGAAGAAACCGCGGATGTCGTGGACTGCTGAACTTCACCAGAAGTTTGAAGCAGCTGTCGAAAAAATCAGCAGGGTTGGGAGTAGTAAGTAATCACACTACATAATCTTTGCATATCCATAAAAAAACTTATTGATTATAACAAAGATATAGTCTTACCTTTTTGCATTTGGCAGCGCCTTATCCGAAAGATATTCTCAAATGCATGCAAGAAGAAATGAATGTGCAGGGGCTCACCAGAAACAACGTAGCCAGTCATCTTCAGGTAATTAATATATCTATCAGAATCATCTTTATTAATTCCACTTATGTTGTTTTTTTTTTGGTTTCTTCGGAGACAAGAAACCATGCATTAATTAGGGCTGATAATTTACAACTATTGCGATGGCAGAAGTATCGTCAAAGTTGCAACAAAAAGACATGCAGTCCTCAAGAGATAGGCCAAGAAGATTTTGACTGGCGTAACGCTGGGCAAGATCCCACTTTCACAGCTTCTAATCCGCTCCTAAGCTCAAACGTCAATCTCCAAACTACACCACCGTTTTCTATGACCGATCAAGGTGCGCCTAGAACGTCACATTTCATGAACGATCAAGCCGCGGTGAACAACTTTATCATGGCAAACCATGTGAGTTACATTCCGCAACCACCACAACTCCATCATTCTCTAAATTTACCCTCCATGCTACCTAAGCAAGAACTTGGACACGTATCGTCAGCCATAGATAATTCAGATCCGCTCATCTGTCACTCAAGTTTACCTTTCGGTTACGGCGAGTGTTTCCCACATGCAGGATTCAACAACAACA
Source organism: Camelina sativa (assembly GCF_000633955.1). Classification (NCBI taxonomy): domain Eukaryota; kingdom Viridiplantae; phylum Streptophyta; class Magnoliopsida; order Brassicales; family Brassicaceae; genus Camelina; species Camelina sativa. Next base: position 19,067,487 of record NC_025692.1, on the reverse strand, counting down.
ACAACAATCCTGATCCTTTCCCACCTGCAGGATTCAACAACAACAACATCAACAATCGTGAACCTTTCCCACCTCCAGGATTCAACTACAATTTCGATAGTCAGATTGGTGGAAACTGAATTCTCATGTCTAAGGTGATAGATCATAGCTTTTTCATTAACTTTATTTTTGGTCTCATACGTAGAGGATCTTTTATTATATTCCACAAAAGCGAATAGCAATACCTCGTTGCGATTTGCGTTTGGATCATAAGCAATAATTGTTTTTCTTTTTTACTTTGGTCGAACCTATAAGTTAGTAGTGACTAGTGAATGGTCTACATATAGTATTATTAATTTGATGATTGGGCAACCTCAATAGCTACAGTACTAAGCAAAATAGTTTTTTATACTGTCAACGCAAACACCATAAGCAAAAGTAAAGAATACACTGATACACATATGTTTGCGTTTGACGTACGTTTGCTTATATTAGCATATAAGTTTTGTTTGAAGTGATTAAGTTTGTGAATTCGCTTTTTTTTTTAATGCATAATTAAATGCAAACGAAAGAGGTCAAAGGCTCATTATTTTTATTTGCAGTTGAAAACCATCGAGTCATATTCATACTTAATTATGTAGTCAAGACAACTTTAATAAGATCAATCACTTGCTGAATTCCTCTAATGTTTATCTTCTATTGGCTTAACTAATGGGTCAATTCCTATCATTTACCTTGTTCGACGATGATAATCCATATATATTAAACAATTAATGTAAGCTTTTCAATTCGCGTTTCTCAAATGGATCCAAGATTGATCACAGCTGCGCAAATCGGAAGCATAGGTGATTTGTATAAACAACGGGGTCTATCCGCTAAAGAAGGTGTGAAGAGAATTTTTGAAAAAAGTCATCACATATCCATCTTTGGAAAAATGTCAAAAATGTTTACAAGATAATATCAAAAATGTTTACAAGATAACCTTAGAAAAAGTAAAATCTTTGGATTATTTTATATGCCACAAAAAACAAGTGAGGAGATTGGATTGTAATATCTTTGGATAGAGTCATTTTCAAGCAAAGACTTAAAAAAAAAAAAAAAAAAAAGATTTGTCACTTTCTGAGTTCTTTTAGTGTATATCTTCTATTGGTTTAGCCAAGCAAACATCAAATGCTACCTTCAACTAATGATGGGTCATCAAGTTCACATGATGTAATAATGATGAGTCAAGTTCAACGATCCATATATAAAACAAGTAACGTAAGTTTTAAGATTGAGCAGAAACATAATACACACTTATCAAATGAATCCAAGATTAATCACTGCCGCTCAAATCGGAAGCATAAATGACTTGTATACCTTAATTCATGAGGATCCGTACATTCTTGAAACCATTGGTGTCGTACCTTTCATCAACACTCCTCTTCATGTAGCTTCTGCTTATGGGAACCTTGCGTTTGCTATGGAGATGATGAATCTTAAGCCCTCATTTGCTAGAAAACTTAACACATATGGGTTGAGTCCATTGCACCTTGCTATAGAGAAAGGCCAAACTCGGTTAACTCTCGGTTTATTCAAACTGGAACCCGACCTAGTTTGTCTTCGAGGAAATGAAGGTATACACCTCTTTTTTTTCCCTTACATTAAGAAGTTCTTTTGTGATTCCACCGTAGTTTAAGTATCGACCACATGACCAATCTAAGATTATTGTTTGGTATGTTTTAATTTGCGGAGTTTTATCTTTCTAGTAGGCCAAAAGCCTTATGTGTTTGATCCAGTTAGTAACCCAATGGACTAAATTAATAAAATCTCTCTCTAGAGATAACTAAACACGTATGTGGTTGTTTTGTTGTTTGATTGTTTTCCATTTGGTGTGCGTGTGAGAGGTTATGTTATAATTTGATAACAGGTACGACGCCGTTTCATATGTTAGTAAGAAGAGGAGAAATTGACCTTATGACAGAGTTCCTTTTTGCTTGTCCTGGCTGTGTTAGAGATGTGAATGTGAACGGTGAGACTGCTCTACACATTGCTGTTTTGAACAATAGATACGAAGAGCTTGAAGTACTTATGGGATGGGTGCAAAGACTGCGTCATATGGATGCTAAATCACTAGAGACGCAAGTGTTGAACATACGTGATGGAAACGGTAACACGGCCTTGCACATAGCAACTTATCAAAAGAACATCAAGGCAATAAAACTTTTGCTAGGATCTCCAGCGGTTAACTGAAACATCCATAACCGGAATGGTTTAACCGCTCTAGATATCTTGCAAAACCAGAAAAATAATAATAATAGGACTAGAGAAATCCAAGAAATCATTTGTAAGTCAGGAGGCAAAAGCGCAACCTCTCTACAAAAGTCCAAGAAAGTGTCAGAAATATTGAGATCACCGATTAGTTTCAAGGAGCATTTGTTCACACACGCAGCTCGATACAGGAATCAAATATCAGATGCATCACGTAGTGCTCTTCTAGTGATAGCCGCTCTAATAATCACAACTACTTATATGATATCTCTTCAACCACCAGGTGGTGTTTACCAAAGTAATGCTGAGGAAGGTAATAGTACTACAAAGTAACAAGAGTGTTGGTACGGTTGTGATGAACGAGAGTTATTTCTATGTTCTAAGGGTTGTGAATAGCATGGCTTTCGAAGGAGCGTTTTTAATGGTGTTTTACTTTTTACCAGCTGAAGAAGAATACATATGGGCGTTTATATGGATAATGGTGCCTCTCCATGTCTCTTATTTAGTCTCAGTGGCTGTGATATCTCCAGATCAAATGTGGTATTTACCTATCAGTGTAGGGTGGGCTATCTTCGTTGTTGTTGTTAACATGGTTGTGTTTTTCTTGCGGTGGAAGCTGTCGTCTAATAAGAAAAAAACTGAACTCAGAAGCGAATTGATTCTTGAAGGCTTGACAACTTTAGATCAAGCTAAAGGAGTGTAGTCATGTGAGTCGTGGGTTGTGCTAAGTAATGGTTGTTCTGTAATTATACTTTGTTGGTTGTTCTGTAATTTTCGTCAACAATAATAAAATACACAAATTCGTCCATGTATTAAATTATATTTTTGACTTTAACACACACACGTCTGAAAAAGGAAAAAAAACTCGGGTTCAAAGTTTGAAAATTCAATGGGCTCGCTAGCTTGAGCCGACCCAACGAAACGGCAAAATCTAGAAGCGCCAAGTTTCGCCTTTACTCTCTCTTTGTCTTCGTTACCAAGTAAACCCTAGATTTCTTTAATCTCTCCCGATCCACAATTTTCAAAATTGGAAACTTCCTTCTTCGTCTTCTTCGCGAATCTGATTTTGTTATATATATATTCGATTCTCGGATAAAGTTTTTGTCTTTCCCCTTTGCCATCTTTAAAAAAAAAGAGAACTTTTTTTTCTTCTTCATCGACCATATTCGAACGACTCCACGCAATGTCTTTCTCCGATTCTGGATCGTCCTCTAATGGCGGAGATTACAAGGATTTCAGACAAATCACCAGAGAAAGTTAGCTTCTTTTTTTCAACCTTTCTCTTACCCAATTTCTGAATTCTCGAAATTGGGGTTTTTTTTTTTTGATTAGACCATTAGGCTCTGTAATGGGGTTTGTGTAGAAGCATATGGTGTTTGGTTTCGTTCGATTAGTTAAAAGAGAAGTCATATGTTTCTTTTTGGGTTTATGGAGTTTCGAATCAGGTCAACGTGATCGATCAGAATGAACCAGACTTTTGTTTTTGGCATATCAGGAACATGAGGGGTTTGCACATTTAGGTGAATCATGTAAAGTTCAATACTTTTTTCAAGGGTGTGAATAGTTTTATCACTTTTTTGGTTTTCAGGGTTACTGTGTGAAATGCTTAGGCCAGAGAGAAATGGAAGCTCGAAATTAACTTGGAAGGTAAAAGTCTTAATCCTTCTTTGTTTTTGGTTCTGGTTATGTTCAGTTTACTTCTGTCATTGATTCACTGAACCTGTAAATGTATCTTTAGGTTCTTGTTATGGACAAGTTCACAGTGAAGATTATGTCATCTGCCTGTAAAATGTCTGAGATTACACAAGAAGGCATTTCTTGTAAGATAGAGAGCTTGTTCAGAACTCTGAGCAATCAATATTTTGTCTTTTTATCTCATTGGCATTGTATGTAATTTACTTGGAAATATTTTGATGTTTTGTTATGTTTTCCCAGTGGTTGAGGTTATAACTAAACATAGACAGCCTATGACTTCCATGGAAGCTATATACTTTATCCAACCGACCCAAGAAAAGTAAACGATTCTCCTATCTGAGACAATTGACATCGATTTCTCGCCAATGAACTTTTTCTGAAGCTTTTGTTATTTTGTTTTTGTTTCTTGCAGTATTACTACGTTTTTGTCAGATATGACTGGGAAATCACCACTGTACAAGAGGTATGTAAACAATTCCTTCTTATATCATAACTTCTCATATATATGGACAGTCTTTGTCTGAAATGATTAATCATTATTCAAGAAAACAAAAAAGAAATGATTAATCATTTTCTTTGATGTGAACTTCAGGGCTTTTGTTTTCTTTAGTTCTCCTGTTTCGAGAAGCTTAGTTAATCTCATTAAGAAAGACATGAGAGCGATGAAACGAATTGGGGGATTGAAAGAGGTTGCTTCTATATGCCACTTTCACAATTTGTTCTCACTTTCCTTATCCACTTGCAATCTCACAAGATAATTCCATAATATGCAGATGAACTTGGAGTACATTAGCATGGACGTCCAGGTATAATTATGCTTAAAATCCCTGATTCTGTTCTGTCTTTTCCTCAAGCTTTGCATAGTTTCACAAATTGTGATATCTAGTAATGAAGTTTCATTGATGGTTTCTTTTCTTTAGGCCAACCTCAATTACAGCTTTCACTAATAATAACATAGAAACATGACTTCAAAAAGTCTGCAATTTGTATTGCTTGACGTTATCATAAGAACCTCGTCAAGTTGGAACATGTGATTTATATTGAAACCTGCTTACTTAATTACTCCTATGTATTATGTCTCTGCAGGGGTTTATTACAAATAATGAAAATGCTCTAGAAGAACTTTTCAGTGACGAGGAAAACCATCAAAACGCAGATGATTGCTTGAATGTGGTAGCTAAACGCATTGCTACAGTTTTGGCCTCGCTAAGGGTACAAAGCACAAATTCAAAGCTTGTTTGTTGATTTGGCATGATATTCCTATGAATGTTATGTTCTTAAACTCTTTGTGTTACACAGGAATACCCGCTTGTTCGCTACCGTTCAGCCAAAGCTCTTGATGCCACAACAATGACAACGTACCGAGAGTTGATTCCTACAAAGCTTGCTGCTAGTGTATGGAATTGTCTGGCAAGATACAAACAGACAATCGAAGATTTTCCTCAGACTGAAACATGTGAACTACTTATCCTAGATCGATCCATAGATCAGGTGGGGATTTTCACCGAGACAATTATCTTTTATGTTCTGTTTGATATGTCATAATCACATAATAACAGAGTAACTTTCTGATGCTTTTTTAGATCGCACCTCTCATTCATGAGTGGACATACGATGCGATGTGCCACGATTTGCTTAATATGGAAGGAAATAAATACACACACGAGGTGAAATTTTGGTTTCACTTTTTCAAATGTTGTAAAAGTTGGTTGTAGCTCATTACTACAGCATATGGTAATTTCCTTCTTATTTCGTAGTGTTTAGGTTCAGAGTAAAACTGGTGATAAACCTGAGAAGAAAGAGGTTCTTTTAGATGAACAAGATCCCATTTGGGTGGAGCTTCGTGATGTTCACATTGCAGATGTAAGTCTTGCTATACTATCTTGCATCCTCTTTCTCAATTTTAATATGTCAAACTGGTTATGTTTTGTTTGTCTGGGAGTAATTATGTCTTTTTGTTTAGGCAAGTGAAAGATTGCATGAGAAGATGACAAACTTCGTGTCGAAGAACAAAGCCGCACAATTGAAACACAGTTCAAAGTAGTTACCATATTATCTTTTTGCTTTCTTGTTCAAGTGATCCACTAGAACTTTTTTGATTAGTTAATTGACTTATTTGTCTGCAGAGACTTTGGTGACCTTTCATCAAAAGACTTGCAAAAGATGGTTCACGCTTTGCCTCAGTACAGTGAGCAAATGGACAAACTTTCTCTACATGTGGAGGTCAGTTTTATAAGCTTATAAGATGATAAAACCATGGAAGAAAGTTTGATCCTTTGTTTCTTCATAAAATAACTAATGGTTAATGTCACTGCAGATTGCTAGAACAATTAACAAAACTATCATGGAACAAGGTTTAAGAGATCTCGGGCAGCTCGAGCAGGACCTTGTTTTTGGGGATGCTGGAAGAAAGGACGTTATCAAATTCTTGAGCACCAACCATGTAAGATGCTCTGCTTTTTTAGTTTCATACCATCATATGATTTTATGCTGATAATAATGAGCTACATTTCCAGATTATAAACCATGAAAGCAAGCTGCGGTTAATGATGATTGTTGCGGGAATATATCCGAAAAAGTTTGAAGGTGAAAAGGGACGAAAGATGATGGAGGTAATAAACAATATTTATCTTCAAACAGGTTTGAATGAAGTTTGATTAACAATCATTTTTGAAGCTAACCTACTTCTTGATAAATTCTTCAGCTAGCAAAATTGACTGGAGATGATATAATAGCTGTGAACAATATGAGATTACTTGGACCAGTACAAACAGAGTCCAAAAAGAGCACCACAGGATCTTTCCCTCTCAAGTTTGATGTTCTGAAGGTACATAATCTTCCTCATTACTGTTATTATTAGAATGACTAAGACTAAGGTTTTCTTGGCAATCTAACTGGAATCTTTTGATCCATCATGTAAATCAGAAGAAGCGAGCTGCTCGAATAGATCGAGTTGGTGAAACTCAAACATGGCAGCTGTCTCGTTTTTACCCGATTGTGGAGGTCTTTTACCTTCTTGAAGTTTTAATCTTTCTTTTACTTTAAGCATTAGTAAAAAAACCAGTGACATTGGTAAATATTTTTTCAGGAACTTGTTGAGAAACTTAGCAAAGGTCATTTGCCAAAACAAGAGTTCCCTTGTATGAATGAACCAAAGCCAACATTTTATTCTGGCTCTCAATCTCCATCAAGCAGTCCGGTGTTGCCTCATTCAAGACGAACACCAACATGGGCTAGACGTCACCTTTCTGATGATGGATATTTCAGGTACTTTAGTTTAGTTTCTTATTTTATTTTTTTTATCATTTGCTTGTTGATAAATTTGAGAGCTAGTTTATTCTTGAATCTCATGACAGTTTACACCAAAATCTGGATCTTATAATTCAGTAATTTGCATGACAAAAGACAAATCTGTGAGGATATTACTGAATGTTTGATAATATGGGGAAAACAACCAAGATTAATTTCTCAATGTGTTTCTCTAGTGACTCGGTTCTAGGACGAGCATCTAGCGGATTAAAGAGAAAGGGACAGCGGATTTTCGTGTTCATAGTAGGAGGAGCAACGAGATCAGAGGTACTAAAATGAACCGGTCTGAAAAGAATAAATCAGTTATGAGCCATATGTAATTAAGTGATACATTTTGGGTTATTTTGCAGTTGAGGGTTTGCCACAAACTTACGGAGAAGCTTGACAGAGAAGTGATCTTAGGCTCCTCCAGCTTCCTTGATCCCAAAACTTTCCTCAGTGTATGGAATCTTTTCATTTTGCATTGAGCACTTCTGTACATCAAAAATCTCTGTCTAATGACTAAGTATGTCTTCTTATGTGCAGAAAATGAAACGACTAAACGAAGAAGAGGAGATCTCACTTGACGATATTATCATTTAGTTTCATGATTTTTTTCTTTTATTTGTTCTTGGATGCCGTCGTTTTAGTCTAACTTGGTATCGAGTTTTGGTTTTGGGAATAAAATGGGGAGATATGCTCCCTATGTAAATATAAATACAATTTACAGATCTGTTTCCATCGTTTGACTAAAAAGTTCAGAGATTGCTATATTATTGAATATATTTTTATGTCTTGAACAAAAAGAAAATCGCCCACCGTGGGGTTCGAACCCACGACCACAAGGTTAAGAGCCTTGCGCTCTACCAACTGAGCTAGACGGGCTTGCTGTTTTATATGTAGATTACTAGTATTACTCTAAGTGGTGAAACAAGGTAGAAAAATACGAACAAGGTTCTCTTACAGAGATGAATATATATGTAAAAAAACTAAAAAACAAGGAAACATGGCTAGCTTTAGCCCTGAGACTAGCCTAGCTTTGATGACATCTTCTTTCTTCTTTAAGACGACGAAACAATATTAATAAAAAGGCAGAAAGAACAAAATCCAGTCCCGACCACACTTGATACATCGATGACCCACATGTCGGAAGCAGAGCATTTTTCATGTGTACTTAGGAAAAAACTTAGGTAGTTAGTAACAACTCTGATGACATAAGACACACCCGAAATTTTCAAACTACTCCCCCCTTTTTTCTTTTCGTGAAGCTGACACTCTACGTAACTTGAAGTAGGTGGTTTTTGGCATTTTCTTTTACCCGTTCAAATCTTCTTCCATGTTTTTTTACTAATCGGATTTGATTCCTCTGTTATGCTTGTTGCTCTTCTTGGATGACTCCTTGATCTGTAATAACATAAAACACACGGTTAAACAGAATCATTTTATAGGTCTTAGCAAAAAGAAACACGTGACATCCACAGATGAAGATTTTACCTGCTCAAGAAGCTTCTTTTGGAATCGGTAACCCTGATCCAGGAAACAAATATATAAATATTCAGTCTGAATTGGTAGAAATCAATTGGTGAATTTTGATTAAAACTTTTGATGAACACTTACCTTGTCAGTTCCATATATGTAATCACAATAAGTGAAAACTGAAGCAAAGTTGCTTTGGCTTTGTCCTCCAACGTAGTGATGATAATCGTGGTACTCAGCACCACCATAGAAAGGAATGTACTTTGTTGGACTCCATGGAAAATCATATCTGCAATAGAACAAAGTGAAATATGTATTACTTTATTAACACCATCTTTTATGGTCAATTGAGTTACATTTCAACAAAAAAAAAAAAACAGAACACTAAGGGGGAGCCTAGTTCCCTCTTTTGCCCTATCAGATGTTTTGGGTTACTCCTAAATTAATTAGAGTAAAAATGAGCCTATCAATTCATCAAAAGGTAGCTAACCAGTTCCAAAACGAACCCCAATAGCTTCAAAAAGCCTAAAAAGTAAACCTAATACCTAACCTATCCCCAGTTGTAAAAAGGTGAGCCACTATTGGATCTACACTCACCTTGAGCTCTTTATACTATATAATATAACATAGACTAACTAATGTGTACAATAAAGAAAAAGGCTTATAAAACTGTAAAGCAAAAAGGATTTGTTATATTGATTCCTATCAAACCCACGCCTGCCTTAGTCCTTACCCACTGTGAGTCTCAATAGCTTCAATTTGCCTTAAAGCAATCCACAACCAAAAAGTAATCATGTGACCAGGAGCAATAGCTGGTCCCAAAAACGTAGGGATACCAAGAAGCAACACTTCAGCCCAATGTGCATAAGGTGCAGCATACCCAATTGGAGCAGTGTACTCATGATGTACATGATGTATCTTTTCATATCCCCATTTACTATGAAAAAACCTATGTACCCAGTAGTTAGTGTAGTCTTCAATCAAGAAGTACACTCCTAACTGTGCCAACATCTCTGATATCGTTGGTAACGGTAGCCCAGATCGTACCTCAATCATCTGTTTCCACACATCAAAAACCCAAATCCAAATCAGATTTGAATCATTCCTTCGAATTAGGCAATGAGATACCAAAATTTGTCAAATCAAATGTGTTTGATTGTGAAATTAACCTGAATCGAAGGGTAAGAGGCGAGTTGTAAAGGACCAACGACGAGGATGAACATGGTCATGACGTCTTTGTAACATTTGAACATATCGGAGAAAGAGTAATTAACCTTAGGCTGGATCTTGTAACGATTGAACCAGCCGGAAGCGGATCGAGCCAATTCGACGAAGACGAGGGGGAGAGGGACGAGGGAGAAGACGACGAACAAGAACAATATGTTGTGGCAGTAGAGGTAGTAGTCTGATTTCGTGGCGGAGTAATCGAACCAGAGCGTTTCGAGACGAGTGAGGTTTCGTCCGAGTGCGACGGATGCTTCTTCGACTGTGGCGTAAGGAATCATGGTGGGTGAGTGAGAGTGTCTCTCTGTCAGGCGAGGATTTGGGTTACGACTTGGAGATCTGAAGATTTTAGGAGAGGCGAGGAGAGATCGAGAGAGAGGAGAAGAGAAGAGAGTGTTTTGTTTTTGTTTTTGTGTAAGCTGGCCGATGTTTTTGGACTCTCTGATGAAGAAGAAGACGTGGCTGCAGTGATCTGTATTTATATATAATTATTATTATTATTTAATAAAATGCCACATATTCTTCTAGTTAAACTATATATATATATATCTGTATGTGGACATATATAATTTTAACATTTTCTACCTTTTCTTTTTGTGCTAAATGTTATTTTTGCATTGAGAAGTTTAAAAAATATATTTTGTTGAATATTTTGCAAGTGCAAAATCTATACTACCAAATAGATTATTTTTCGGGTGTGATTTTCATAAATAATATTTAAAATAATATATATATATATATATATATATGTATATAACAAAATTATATTTTTAAATAGTAATACGCTATTTTTTAATAAGTTATTGTCTACTAGAACATCCGTAGGAAATAGTAAATTATTTGACTGTTTTTATTACCGTTTTTATTTTATGCAATTATGTTAGCAAATTTATCCTATTTTACTATGGTTAAATCGGGAAAAATTAAAGGCATGTTAATGATTTTAAAAGGAGGTGTATAAATCTATAAAAAGTAAACAAAGGAATATCCATTGTTTTGTAGTTTATTGTTCAAAGCACTAAAAGTCACTAACTTTTTCAAAAAAAAAAAATCAAAACTTTTGAGAATAATATTTCTGAAATTCTAGAATTGTTCCATTTGTATAAAAATAAAATACAAATCTACAAATCTAGTTTTTTTTTGTGTCAGAAAGTTAAATTTTAGTTAGGAAAAAGGATGATTCACATAGTCATAAAATCTATAATTTGAGTAGAATTATAAAGTATAACTTGATTTGCAAAAGGTGGTAAAAAAAAGTAACGACTAAGGTCACCTCCAACGGTAATAGTCACCATTTTAAGAAGAACACGAAACTCAAGATTAGGACAAAACGAAATGAATACAAATTTCCAGATACATCCAAAGTTGAAGTTCAATGCATATCTTAGTGTTTTGTACAGTAATAAATTAATAATAACCATTTTCACCGAAAATTTTGATCGTTCTTATTTTCTCTCTGGATTAAAAAAAAAAAAAAAGAAGAACTATTGATTGTTTCTCTCCACTACATTTTCAGCTTTTAAAACGTAATCATGTTTTTCTTTGGCTCAAAATATTTACTTTCCATTCATTAGAATAATTGCAAACATATCAGTCATTATCAAGAGATGTAGCTAGTCAATGTAGAATAACTGACGATGTTATTATGTTTTGTTTTTTATTGGGATTTGAGTAGACTATATTCTTATTATTAAGTGTTTTCGGCTAATTTATCATGAAGTTTTTGATTAATTCTCTCCCCATTTTAAAATTGTTAAGTTTTTAAAGACAGTAGTATTATTTTTGTTAAACAAGTTGTAACATCCATGATGATAGTAGTATTCAGTTTTCATCAAGTATTAAGTTTGATGTAGATTACCCTTCTAATGATTAATTTGTCGTCACGCTTATTTGCAATTTGAACCCAAACCAAGCAAATCATTAATCGGTCTAAAAGTGTTGTTGGTTAACGTAATAGTAGTCCATATTTATCTTTGCGGCTAGAAAGATTCTCTACTACGCATGCAAAACTATAATTTCTTTGGGTTTAAAAAGAACCGTTTTACTCTACTCATAATCATAAGTCTTCTGATAATGTAAAAAAAGAGAGATGTTCCTAACAGTTAACAACAAAAACATCCCATCTTTTTTTTTTTTTGATCAAAATACGATTAATATTAAATAAAGTTAAATCGGATTACAAAGTAGGCGTAAAGCTTTTTTTGCCAGATTATCAGCTTGAATGTTCTGAGATCGGGAATGAAACTAAACTTGCAGAAATTGAAATTCGACGATAAGAAGAGAACATCGTGGAGAGTCCCATGAAGTTCCTTGATTCGGATCTTCCCATTGAGAGCTTGGACTAGCTGTTGCGAGTCGGAAGCAAAAGATATTCTTTGGATGTTCGATTCGATTGCAACTCTAACCGCGGCTAGAGTTGCCAACGCTTCGGCCATCAGGAGGGAGTTGACATGATTGTTGGTTGCTGTATTTTGGATATTGACCTGGGCTTGGGAGTCTTTGATAATCCAACCTAACCCCGCCGAACCAAGATCTGTCCACGATGCGTCGGTTGAGCATCGGAAGATGTCCGCAGGGTCCTCTATTCGAGTGACCAATCTGGGGTTTTGGATAGATTTGGGACAGAGGGTTTGAGCATTCTGCCACTCTTTTGCTCGTGTCTCTTTTGCTGTTACCATAATCTCTTTTGCTGTGAGTCGTGTCTTATTAAAGATGAGTTGGTTTCGGGAGGTCTAGATTGCCCAGAAGATCCAGGGGGATATGGGGCCTGCACCTATACCTGTTGGAGGTAAGCATATAAGCTTGTTAGTCTTTGCAATGCCTACTTCCATGTTGTTTATACTCTCTGGTGAAAAAGGTCCGTCTATAGGGGCTAGGGACCATAAGAGCTTAGCAGCAGGACACTGGAAGAAAAGGTGTGTGACTGTCTCTTCTGCATCACAGTACGGGCATTTGGCTGAGTCGGTGATGTTTCGGATTCGGAGGTTTGTGCCTACTGGGAGGGCATTGCAAGCTGCTTTCCAAAGGAGGAGCTTCGTTTTTGGTGAAGTTTTCAGATTTCAGATGTTACTTTGCCAGTTATAAGATGCTGGATCAGATTGTGTTGCGTCCTCATTTTCATTGATCGCTGAATCTAATTTCATTGCTTCAAAGTAGCCGGATTTTGTTGAGTATTCTCCATCTCTTGTTGGGAGCCAAGCCCATGTATCTATAGCTCCTTTCCCACTTGGTTTCAACCTTAAAATTTTCTGTTCATACAAAGGGAGGATTTGTCTAATGCGAGCAACATTCCAGTTACCTGAGTTTGGGAGAATGAGATCTGCAACTGTGAGATTTTGGGTGGACTCAGTTGGAGGGCCCATTGGGGAGAGAGGGGAGGAGAGAGACAGCCATTGGGATCTCCAGATAGGTATATTGGCATCCGACCCAACGAGCCGACTAATATTTGATCTGAGAAGATCTCTGCCCACGCACACACTTCTCCAGTCGTGTGAGGCTGAGGTTTGCACCGGGCATTCCATAAGAGTGGAGGTAATGCAGTATTTTCCTAAGAGAACTCTATCCACAAGGCTGTTTGGTTTGGTAAGCAGTCGCCAACTCAACTTTGCTAGGAGTGCCTGATTGAACAGTTTTATATCTCTAAGGCCCAAGCCTCCCGATTTTAAAGGTTTTGCTATCTTTTTCCATGCTATCCAAGACATTTTCCTCTTTTCCGTTTTAGTGTCCCACCAGAAACGTGTGAGAGCTGATTGGATTCTTTTACACAGGGATGCAGGAAGCTGGAAACAGGACATAGTGTACGTAGGCATGGTTGTCAGGACTGACTTGAGCATCGTTAATTTACCAGCTGTGGAGAGGAATCGTGATGACATCCTAAGGGCTCTCTATTTTATGCGATCAACTATAGAGGAGAATAGATCCTTCTTTTTCCTTCCAAACAACTCTGGTAGGCCGAGGTATTTCCCTTGTCCTCCTTCTTTTTGAATTTTGAGTATAGCCTTGGCTTTTTCCTTGATGTCAGGAGGAGTTTTATTGGAGAAAGTGATGGATGACTTCGCTTGGTTGATCTTCTGCCCTGAAGCTGATTCATATTTGTGTAGGATACGTTGGAGTGTCAGGCAGCTTTGTTGATCAGAGCGGATGAAAAACATGGTATCATCAGCAAAGAGCAGGTGATTTGTTCTGGGACTCCCTTTCGCTACTCGTAAGCCTATAAGGTTACCTTGTTATTGAGCTTTTGAGCACAAACCCGAGAGGACTTCACTACATATTATAAAGAGGTATGGCGATAGTGGATCTCCCTGTCTGATTCCTCTCTGAGGGTGTACTCATCCTTTAGCTTGGCCGTTTAATAGAAAGGAGTAGGATACGATGGAAACGCACTGCATGATCCATCCAATCCAGGTATTGTGAAAGCCCATTTGCTTTAAAGCTACTTTAATGAAGTCCCACTCCAATCTATCGTATGCTTTAGTCATATATGTTTTAACTGCCATAAAGCATCTCTTTTTTGCTTCTGATGTTTTCAGATAATGCAAAGCCTCATGTGTGATGAGTACATTATCCGATATTTCTCTTTGGGGGACGAAAGCATATTGGTTTTCAGAGATACATGTATGCAATACAGGTTGGAGTCTCTTTGCTAAGAGCTTTGAAATGATCTTGTAGTAAACCGATCAAAGGGCTATGGGTCTATAATCAGCTGCTTTTGTGCAGAAGTGGTTTTTGGGATGAGTCGGACATGGGTATGGTTGATCTTTTTTGGCAGGACACCTGTAATGAAGAACGTCTGAACCTCCGAGATGATGGCATCTCCCACTAATGGCCAGTTGGATTGGAAAAAGCTAGCTGAAAAGCCATCAGGCCCTGGGGCTTTATCGGGGTGGATCGCAAAGCAAGCCTGTTGTATTTCCAGAGGAGTAGGCATGGAGATCAAGGCTTCGTTCATGTCAGGGGTGACACACTGTGAGAGAGCTTCTTGAGCCACGGTTCTTCTATCACCCTCCTGCGATGTAAACAAGTCTTGGTAGTAATCCGTAAGCACTTGGGTTATTTCTCTCTCCTCATAGACTTTCTCACCTGTACTTGATTCCAAAACAGATATATTGTTGATTGCTCTCCTATTCTTTGTAGCTGCGTGGAAATATCCTGAGTTTTTGTCCCCTAACGCAAGCCAGAGTTGTCTACTACGCTGTTTCCAGAATTCTTCTTCGTGCTTGTAAGCTAGTAGGAGTTTTTGGTTGATGGAATCAATGGTGGCTTGGCAGGAATTATCATCACACATGGATTTTTCCAGTTGGTCTTGCAGTGAAGATATTTCTTTTTGGCTGTTGAGGTATTGTTCTTTACTCCACTTTATTATAGCCAGTCGACACAGGTGTAGACGCTGATCTATCGGGGCAAGAGGTTTAAGGTTCTAGGCTTTAACAACTATCTCGCTTATATCAGGGTTATCCTTAAAGCGTCTATCATACCTGAATAGACTTATGTGGTGGCATTTTACAGGGTCAAAAGTTGAGACTAGAGGGCGATGGTCTGAACCTTCAAAGCGAAGATATTCACTTCTACCAGATGGATATGCCAATATCCAGTCACTATTAGCCACTGCTCTGTCCAGTCTGCATCTAACCAGATGTGAGTGCCGCTTGCCTCTCCAAGATAGAAAATTCCCGGAATGTTTCAGATCATATAGATCATTGGAAGACATGAAAGTTCGCAGATCAGTGAAAGAGCTTTCAGAACGATCTGGGCCTCCTACTTTTTAATCGTTGCCAATGATGTCATTAAAGTCGCATGTTAAGAACCAAGGACCAGTTCTTGTTGAGGCATAAATCTGGAGATCATTCCATGCCTGAACTCTTTTTGATCTATCCGGTTCGCCATACAGGAAAGTGGCGAAGAACTCTCGACATTTTGCTTTGACTTTTGTATCTATGAAGTGTTGACTCGAACTGAGTATTTCCAACTCAATGTTAGGTTTCCAGTACAAAGCGAGACCACCTGCAGCAGGAGAGACAGGGGGAACCAGGTGTTGGTGGGGATAATCGAGCCAATGAAGAGTTTTTTGGACAGTCTCAGGTGAGTTCTTTGTTCCATAAGAAACAGAATATCCGGGAAGATTTTTTTCCTTATCACCCGGAGTCTTTGGACTGTTATGGGGTTCCCCAACCCACAACAGTTCCAACTAAGAACCCTTAAGGAAGAGGAGTTGGCGGATTCTGAAAATCCGCCTTTTTCTTTTTGCTCGCAGGTATAATAGGCATCCTTGGTGGGTTTGGTGGACTGTTCTGTTGCCTACTTGAGCTGCCTTGAACTAGATCTCTACTTTGGTTTGCTCCTGTTTTTGGCTTAGAGACTTTCTTTTGGTTTGCCTTAGTCGTTACCGTTTTTGAAATATTGGTGGGGGAAGGAGGTTTACGAGGTGAGCCTTGAGTGAAGTTTCTCTTTTGTGTTTTTGCGCCTCGTAGTGGTTGGTTAAGCTTACCTCCTTGTTTTTGTGTAGGAGGACGGCCTCTGCTTCTTTTACTTGGTTCTCCCCCAGAGCAAAGATAGCATGTAGGATCAGTTGACAGCATGATGTTGTTTTATTGGGCTCTGGAGTATCGTGTGAAGGTAAGGCCGGGATTACAGGGAGTAGTCGGTTTGCAGCTAGAATGCGGTTGGTTGTTTCTTCCATGAGGTTTTCAGAGTCACTCTGCATAACTCTCATTGTCCTAGCAGCACTTTCCACTGGGTCAGGGCATGACATATACTGAATTGTTACTTCCTGCAGGTCATTCATAATTTGGTCTCTTGACTGGTGCTCAGTTGTACTTTGGAGAGTCCCTCCGTTTTGATTAAGTTCTTCTGGTTGTTGATCCCCATGAGGAGGGGGAGTGGTGGGGTCAGGGCTTTCAATATTTCTCTCCAGAGGGGGTCTTCTTGCTCTAGAAGAGACAGACGGTTCACCATTTAGTTCATTGGTCGATTTAGTTTTCTCACGCCATTGAAGGCTGCGAGTTGGTGGTTCCAGAGATCGTCGATGTGTTAACTTTTCCCTAGCATGAGCCTAATGGTATAGAGCTCTTGGTATGTATTTCCTTGTATTATGTTCTCTCTGGCTATAGGGTAGTGATCGTTGGCCTGACATTGTTCTGTCTTTAAGGTTTTTATATGCAGGTGACCTTATTCTTGTGTAAGGAGTGGAGTTTTGAGGGATTGGCCTTCCCGTGGATCTTGTGATTCCTCTTGGTGGTAGGAAGTTATCTTCTGGAGTATAGTAGTTCCTAGAGGCAGACTGGTATTTTGATGTGGATGTGGCAGATTTTTCCAGATCGGGTTGTGGTTTTCTTGTTCCTTCCAGGCTAGGGCAGAGACTTTTGTCGTGTGTAAGTCTTAGGCAGTACGAGCAGTAGTTTTTGAGATTTTTGTAATCTAGGATAATTATGGCTTCGCTGCCATCAGCAAACTCAATAACTGTTTCTTTAGTGATAGGTTCCAAGCCATTCAGGAAGACTTTAAGAAGGACTGATGAGTGTGAGATACTCCAGTCAAGGATCTCGCCTAGGGCTTCACCTATGGAGTGCACCATTTCTTTTTTCCAGTAATGTTTGGGTAGGCCTTGGATCTCTAACCAGAAAGGGATCTGAGAGGGGGATGATGGTGAGATGACCGACTCCCATCGTTGGATAATTACCATCCAGTGATCAAAATGGTAAGGCCTATTAGCTAGAACTTGGTTTATATCTTCCATCGACTCAAAAGTAAACTGAAAAACACCTTGTCCTAGGTCTGATCCAATTGCTTTTCCTTGTAGATTCCATCGGTTAAGGAGGAAAGGGAAGATAGCCCACATTCTTTGGATCTTGGGGTTTGTAAGTCGTCTGATGAGGGTTAAGGAGTTCTCTCGTATGAGATCTGAAGTGTCCATTTCGGGGGCTCTGATTCTCTTTCTTGGTGGGGGAGAGTAATCACGACGAATTTCCTTGTCTTTTAGGTATTGCGGAATACGGTTTGCCATGATCGGGGGCGATGAGTATGCTGTTTGAGAGGGTTTGTAACTGTGGTGGTGTAGGAGGCGGGAAGTAAAGGGGTGTAAGCTTTGGATTTGGACTGGTAGAAAAAGGTTTTGGTTTCTTGTTGCAATGGAGTTAATGCGAAGGAGTAGAAGCAGTAAAAGCAGCTTAGTTGAACAAAATCAGGGTTAGAGTTCGCTTGAGAGCTCAATCAGATCTCCAAATCTCGTTTGAAATTTGAAAACTTCTTTTATGAACCAACAGTTAAAGATGGGGTCATGTTTCATTGGTGGAAACATGGTGATTGAGATCTGGGTAAAAGGGTTCCTCAAGCTCCTCGGGAGTGTGCCTGGGAGAGAAAACTCAATGGGGTGTCAAAAACATTCCATCTTAATTTTAAAATAATGACATGGAGAAAATTAAAGATCGAACTATCACTTACCTTTTAAAAAATGTTTCTAGTTCATTTTGATTAGAACTAGATCAAGAAAATTAAACTTTTCTATAATGAATGTAAGAAATAATCTATATTGTATAATATATATATATATATGTATATCGTACAGGAAATCAGAATAGGCATTTTTAAAAAATGATATATATTGGTGTTCTACAATTTTTTAGTGTTTTAAAACATTTGTTTCTTTATTATATCAAAGTTTTTTTTGTTAAAATTAACAGTAAATGGTTTTATCGACGAGGATAAAGTGTTATATGTTAATGTACATAATAATACGCAAAAAAAAAGAAGAAATTATAGATATTTGTAGGGTTCATGGATGGTTTGCAAATACTATTTTCGAGACAAATAAAGATAATCAGAAATTCAGAACTATATCTATATATAATGATTTGAATTTGACAAATATCAATATTGGTATACCAATGAACTATGATATGATTCGACGCTTTCAAATCATTGGCGTGTCACTATTCCATTTCACCTCTCCTTTATCCCCGATTCACATAACTATACATGATTAAAATTAAAGGAAAAGGTAAAGTATATATTGGCATTATAACAACACGAAGAAAAGACTACAGTTGCACTGTTATTCTTTGAAGAAAAAGAAAAACTAATTTTGAAGAAAACTTGATACTTTATAGTTTATAGTTTATACTACTGTTTATGAAAACAAAGTTCAATTTTATGTTTTCAGTTGGCTATAGTGGCGTAAATGCAAATACTTATTATTTAAATGTATGTGCAATAACAACAAGTTTCTTTCAAACTGCTCATGCGATGATACATCATTGACCTATTACATAAGTTAGCTTTTAATTTTTTTTTCTCAAAATATACCAAATCAGAGAGTTTTATTGTAGTGTTCATCGGATTTTATTTGGGCTAAAAAGAGCCCATAAAAATTATTGTATAAACTCTAGAAACCTAGTTAGTAAGTAATAATGAGAGCAAATGTTCAAAATGTGAAACTTTTCAGCTCCGTTGTCCATGGATGGTAGATGGCCATACCATCAAAGAGCAGAGTAGTAAAGTACTAGATAAGAATATAAGAATGAAAAGATAGTATGGAGTCTATTTGGTAGTATGACCATACCATATTATTTTAATTTTTATTCTATTTTGCGTATACGTTTGAAGATGGCTAATTTTTCACATCGTCTAATTAAAACCAAAGATAGCTTTCTAACCCTTACAGATATCTACTACTGTACTACACCATCATTCATGTTTTTTTATAAACCATGTAATTATCATTAAGAAGTGAATAAGTTTGTAACAAATTACAAAAAAATTGCTTAACCAGCCAAAAGGAGAAACCTTGCCAAGAAAAGAAAAAAAACAAGGAGAATCCTTAAATGTTTGCATGAATTAGCAAACCAAAGCTGAATTAAACTAACACATCTCCCCATTTCATTTCTTACGCCTTTTTTAATGCAATTCAAGTTCAGTTACTTAGTCACATCATCCCTTCGTGCAAGCAATAAACACAGAATACATCAATACATTAACCTCAAAAAAATACTTTTCTTTTTTTTGTCAACCATTGTCAAAAAAAATACTTTTCTTATACAATAATATATAAATATTCATATTGCTTGTGATCACTTTGGTAAAACTAAAGAAGGTATAATAAGTTTCATGTATAACAATTTCGCACAGGATGTTCTACTATTTTTGTTGTATATATATGACATTTATTATTTATATAAAGTAAAATACAACAAAAAAGTACAGCATGTTAAAAAAAAATGTTAAAAATCCCCTTTATAATAAAACGGAAAACGAAAGTACACAACATTGTTTTGTAGACTATATAATTTTAATAAGTTGGTTACAAATAGGTTATACATTAATGATAGATTAATTAGTTACAAATAGGTTATACCGAAAATTTTAAAGAGAATATTATAAAGAATCATATCATCTAACTTACCATATTAATTTCTTTTATTAAATTATTCATCAAATAAAATCTTTTGATATCTAACTTAACATATTAATTTGTTAACTATCATTATACTTCATCTTTCATTTTTATATATAAGTCTATTATGTGAAACAAATAAATTATCATATTATTTATTATAATTAAAAAATAGTTTTATTTCTGGATATACCATAAGTTGAATTTTTAAAAACAAATATAAATTGTTCAATCTATAAAATATTCAAGCTTTAATAATATTATTTTTTAAATAGAATATCTATTGAATTAAAAAATTTACTGAGTAACGGTCAAAGTTTGAATATTTAAATTCAAATTTACAAAATTATGTCTTATAATGACATTCAAGTCATGATGTAGAATATACATTGTTGAAATAACTTCACATATATAACCTAATACAACATATTAAAATTTTATTTTAAAATATAAAATATACAAAATTTTGTATAAAATAAAATTTAACCAGTGTTATAGCACGAGTAATTATCTAGAATCATTAACAATATAAAACTTACAAAATTTGTGTTTTTTTTGAAGCCATCATATTTAGCATATGATTTTATTGTATAATGTTTTCTCCAAAAAAAACTTTTAAAAACAATAACATAAATTATATTTTATATAAAAGTTATAATATAAATAGAATGAATTTCTAGCACCTATGTTAATCTAGTTATAAAAGTAAACGCGACCCGTAACAACATTGTGTATGTTTTTACGTACGTGTCTAATAATTAATACAAACGTTTTTTCAAATGGCAAGAAAAGAAAGACTTTGAAATTAATACGAGATGCAGTGTATGATTAATCCGTTTATAATTACCGTCTCTTAATGCTTTATTTGCCACACACAACACCTTTAAATCATACTAAAGTACTATTGAATAAAACAAAAAATCAAAGATGGCAAAATCAAATATTTTTCTCCTAATACTTATCGTGGCGTCACTCTCTTCCTTATCCCAGAGCTTATCACTCCCCGGCCTCGAAATTGGTCAAGTCAACATCCGTGGTGATGTGACATGCAGCCTTACCGGGGATCGAAACGCACCACCTGTCTCCAATGCTACAGTAATCTTAGTATGTGCCGGATCAAGCACACCCCTTGCTCAAACAGTGACCAATCTCAACGGTACGTTTACCTTCGTGCTAAACGCCTTACAGGCTGCTTTGTTTCGCCCCGATATTTGCGGTGTCGTAGTTAATCTTCCGGCTGGCACATGCGAAATCTATCCACCGGACGGTGTAGTCACAGCCTCGATTAATCTGTCCAACGTCGTCATCAGGAACCTCTTAGCAATCGTTTTCTATACCACTGGTCCGTTTCTCGACACAACTGTTTGATCCGATCGTCGTTTAATTAACAATAGCTTACACATATACGGATGGGATTTCGAATGTTGTAATGTTTTATATTATTGGGATAAATAAGTGATGCTGATGCATAACAAAAAAATCAATTTGAAGTGTGTATAATGGATTATTTAATTTGTGTATTTTAAAAAACATGATAATGTGTTACTATTACGTGAACCCTAGCTAGTTCTTAATTAAGGAAAAAGGTTGTAAAATTTATTCTATCCAAAAAACTTTGTTTACAGTATGTGCATCTTTAGATCGAAAGATGAATATTTAAAGCAGTTGAAAGTGCAGATATAAAACGAAAACACCAAACTAGCTTCTCGATGCTAGCCAAGTGCGTAGTCCATCATCATCAAGCTTAGAAGATCTTGTTTCCTTTAGCGAGCATATTCTATTGCGGACGATTCGATCAATAAGCTTAATGAGCTGGTCAACGTTTTAAGCGATCTCTCCATGTCGTCTCCCAGTAGTCTCACTGCTCACACCAAATGGAATGAGCAGCGGTTTAGAACACATATCTCATGATAGGTAAAGTAAATATTGATACTGAAAATNGTTATAATATAAATAGAATGAATTTCTAGCACCTATGTTAATCTAGTTATAAAAGTAAACGCGACCCGTAACAACATTGTGTATGTTTTTACGTACGTGTCTAATAATTAATACAAACGTTTTTTCAAATGGCAAGAAAAGAAAGACTTTGAAATTAATACGAGATGCAGTGTATGATTAATCCGTTTATAATTACCGTCTCTTAATGCTTTATTTGCCACACACAACACCTTTAAATCATACTAAAGTACTATTGAATAAAACAAAAAATCAAAGATGGCAAAATCAAATATTTTTCTCCTAATACTTATCGTGGCGTCACTCTCTTCCTTATCCCAGAGCTTATCACTCCCCGGCCTCGAAATTGGTCAAGTCAACATCCGTGGTGATGTGACATGCAGCCTTACCGGGGATCGAAACGCACCACCTGTCTCCAATGCTACAGTAATCTTAGTATGTGCCGGATCAAGCACACCCCTTGCTCAAACAGTGACCAATCTCAACGGTACGTTTACCTTCGTGCTAAACGCCTTACAGGCTGCTTTGTTTCGCCCCGATATTTGCGGTGTCGTAGTTAATCTTCCGGCTGGCACATGCGAAATCTATCCACCGGACGGTGTAGTCACAGCCTCGATTAATCTGTCCAACGTCGTCATCAGGAACCTCTTAGCAATCGTTTTCTATACCACTGGTCCGTTTCTCGACACAACTGTTTGATCCGATCGTCGTTTAATTAACAATAGCTTACACATATACGGATGGGATTTCGAATGTTGTAATGTTTTATATTATTGGGATAAATAAGTGATGCTGATGCATAACAAAAAAATCAATTTGAAGTGTGTATAATGGATTATTTAATTTGTGTATTTTAAAAAACATGATAATGTGTTACTATTACGTGAACCCTAGCTAGTTCTTAATTAAGGAAAAAGGTTGTAAAATTTATTCTATCCAAAAAACTTTGTTTACAGTATGTGCATCTTTAGATCGAAAGATGAATATTTAAAGCAGTTGAAAGTGCAGATATAAAACGAAAACACCAAACTAGCTTCTCGATGCTAGCCAAGTGCGTAGTCCATCATCATCAAGCTTAGAAGATCTTGTTTCCTTTAGCGAGCATATTCTATTGCGGACGATTCGATCAATAAGCTTAATGAGCTGGTCAACGTTTTAAGCGATCTCTCCATGTCGTCTCCCAGTAGTCTCACTGCTCACACCAAATGGAATGAGCAGCGGTTTAGAACACATATCTCATGATAGGTAAAGTAAATATTGATACTGAAAATTAAGCACATAAATGATTAATTGTGGAACCATATCTTCTTTGATTTCTCCTTTTTTTAGATGGTCTATTTAATTGTTATTAAATAAAATAGTTCTTAATAACATGATGCTGATGCATATTCAAAACTATGAGTGAGAAGTCTATCATTCGACAATGGCTTTTGTGCCTCACGATTCATAATTCCATATATAAACGATGTTATCCTTCGCAGTCCGGTCTCTCCGATTTCAATGCACTTTGACGTTATTGCAGATTTGGTTATGCATGATCCATACAGATACAGTATGGACACTCCTTACTAAGGTATATGTTAAGGTTTAGTCCAATTTTATTAACTCTTCACTACATATATGGCTTGGGTTTAATTTGTGTCTTGTTTACTACTAAAGTCTAGTACAATTTTATGTGTTCAGTTTTACTTTCTGTGAATAAAACCATTTATCAGCAAAACAAAATAACTGTTAACAAAAAGAAAGGACGAAAAAGTACAGAATTTTCTGAAATCATTAATAAAATTAAAATATCAAACGAAGTATGGAATTTTAATTATTTTATAGTTAAAGTGGAAAGGAAAGAAGCACGCGAGATGAGAGTGCATCATCAAGTGTGATGGGACGGACTCTTACGTAACTGTTCACTACTCACTCTTTGTTTATTTCCTCACCTTTTCACGTACATATTATTTATTTGTTTCAACAGATAATTCACCATTATCATCAACATTCAACATCATGGAATCGACAAGTTTTTTACTTTTTTTGGTTCAAACATTTTTTACTTTCAGATCAAACTACATCCTAAAAGTTAAAAACACATAATACCATTGCTTTTCTTATTTCATCACACAATGTATTTAAGGGCAACCCCAATCGAGGGTTATATTTTTGGACCTCTTAAAATTGTTAAGTAATATATTATGTACTGTTAATTAAATAAGAACTTTGGGAATTTTAATTAAAATTTTCCCCACCAATGGTGGGTTTTAATTTTGAGTCTCTTAATTTGATTTTTTTTTTAAATATTCAGAACTACATTTCATATTTATAACAATACCACAATCAAAATCAAAATCCTTTCTTTCATATTCTGAACTACATTTCAAAACTCAAGAGAGTGAGAGAGACAAAACCTTAAGCTGATTCCTCTGCTAGGAACCAGAACTTGATTTGTCTAGGAACCAAACCCAATTCTCTGCTAAGTTGATTCCTCTGCTTCTCATGAGTATGAGGACACTCCTTGAAACTCCTACAAGTTTGATAATTCAACGATTACAAAACAGAACAAAGAAGTTGCTCCAAGAAACACAAAAGGGAGATGATTGTAGTACGATTCAATGCGTTGAATCTGTTGAGCGGTATGATGATGATAACGTTTCTTCTTCCTATCAGATTCAGAGCCATCGTGATGTTGGCTACCACCACCATCACCGCCGCCGGGTGTTCGCAGATGAACCTAGGAGTGGAATGCTGCAGATCCCAAATTACAAGCTTCTTGTCCATTCCACCAGTTGCAGCCAAATGGATAATTGCAGAGCTTGGTGAAAACTTCGCACATTCAACTGAATCCATGTGAGAAGTCAAAGAGCTCACAACCTGTTTGGTAAGATTACTCACAAGTTAGTTGATATGTCAAATAGATTTTAGAAGCACCCATTTCATCCAAGAAAATGGTAGATCCAAGGCAATGTAAATAGAAAACTTTCAAGAAAGAACAAGTCTGAAATAAGCAGTAACACTTGACAATTGAAATGAAATATATCATGTGAAATTGGTATGAGCATCAAACTAAAGTACAAACCTTTCCGGTGACTATATTGACAATGTGAACTGAACCTCTGCACCTTGTGGCATGTTTATGGGGTCAAAACCTCTCTGATGCGGCCAAGGCTTTCCAGGATCCGCATGAGGAGGTGGACCAGCAGCATGTGGCGGAGGCCCCATAGGTGGAAAAGGAGGTGGAGGATACGATACAACATGTACAAGGTAAGGAGGAGGAGGACCATTTTGGTTGCTCCTGGGACCTGGTTTTGAATGATGCCCAGATGGATTCTTGTGTCCAGGATTAGCCTTTCCACCACCCTTGGATTTCGCTTGACCAGGATTAGCCTAAACATTAAACAAGAAACTTTCTTCAGGGACCAAGTTTAAGCTCTATAAATGCAATGCAATGCTTTTTTCAGTTAGTAAACCTTTCAACCCAAGCAAACGTAAACATCATAAGCATCAAGTTCGAGAAAAAAAGAAACCAATTCGATCAAGTTTCTCAAGAAATAGGCGTATCACCAACTTAAACCAATCACGAACACAACAGATATCGAGAATCAGATACCTTTCAGCTCTACGAAAGTACAACGCACCATCAACACTCAAAATTAAACCGCAGCCCAACAACATTAACAAAAAACGAACCTGAGCAGGTGTTGGGTTAGAGGCCGGAATGGTTTTATACGGCGGGGCAGGAGGCGGAGAGATTGAGAATCGATTGAGAATAACTGCCAATTGAGAATCGATTAAATCTCCTCTTCCGATTCCAATCTCCTACGATTCCAACTGATCCCATCTCATCCGATTGAGAGATTCGCGACAAAGAGAGAGAGAGAGGGAGAGGAAGAAAAAGAACACAATCGGACCAAAAAAATTGCTCTGGATTAAACGGAGCCAACGATTTAGCGACACATCACAGTCTCTTATGTGAAATTGAGGTTACTATATAAGAGGAGCTCTTCAATTTTTTCTACTTTCTGATTTATTTTTTTTTATCTATTTTCCCTTAAAACCCCACATTAAAACCTCCGTTGGGGATAACCTAATAATGTACAGCAAGAAAGGATAGAGATGAAACAAAAAGGATTTATAACAATATTATGGCACTAATATAGTTTAAAGGTTTACTTCGTTTATAACATAAAAAGGGTTTAAATCTTTACATGAAGTTACAACATTTGGTATAAGGTTTGAATTGTGATCACATAACTAGACATAGGTATTGAATGTTTTGTACATTGTTAGACCATGGCCACTCCAGAACCGCTTTAGAGTTACTCAAAATTAAACTAATACTACAATTAATATTAATCTAATCAAAGCAACCTACTAAAACTTTAAACAAAATCATCCTTCCAATGGAGAAACCTTATTAAGGTTGCTTAATCATTAGAATTCAAATTTTTTCAACAATTGCTTAATTATATTTCAAAATGAAAGGTTGTCAATTCTTACAAATTTTCTTAGTAGTGTTACAAAACAAAGTGAAAGAGAAAACATTTTACATAACAGAAGATGGAAACTCAATGAGAGGGAACTTGTGGCAAACATCGATACCAATGTTTTAGCAAGATCAGATTCATCCCCATTTGGACCAGTCAAATTGGCCTACAAGGTTGGCTACTGTCATCTCTGCCATTGTCACCTAACTCGAGTCTTCCATGTTCTCCTCTTCCCCAACCATAGACCTAAGATTGTATATAGCCAAGTCACAACATTTTTACAGTTAAGATCTATATCAAGCTTAAAAACAACCCAGCCATGGCTCGATCATATAATCAATATTACGCCAAATCTGTATCAAGGTGAATCATGAGAGGATATGATGCAAAGGGACAAACAACAAAGAAATGGGCCAAAACTTATAATGTCATGACGAAGTCAAGTTATACTGTTCCAGCGTTTAGGGACAATCAGGACCAAACTACTAATGTGTTCATAAGATAACAGAACAAACGTATAGAAACACACAATCAACACTATGTATTAAGCTACGAAAATCCATATGAGAGACAAGACTTTTTAAACAGAACAATCAACACTTTGTATTCAGCTCCTGATTATATAACATATGTTTTGACCAAAAAAAAAAAGATTATATAACATATGTAAGAGACAAGGCATTTTAGACAGAACAATCAACACTATGCATTAGCAAATAGCAATCCTCTCTAACCTTTCCATCCATTTCTGATACAGCAGTGTTTGCAGAATCTTCACTACTGAAGCTGACAAATCCAAAACACCTCGACCTCCCTATCTCTCTGTTTGCGATCACCGTAGCTGCACACAACCCAAAGTCACAATCATCGTAACGAACAATATACAAAAACCACAACAAACAGGACAAATAGGTTCCTTAACACACTACAAAAGCCAGACACTGAGACCATATCACAAAACGCTCATCAAACCAACCTAACATACTTTCCTAAAATTAAACCAACCTAACATACTTTAGATTCATTAATAAACAATCATATCAGAATCATCAATATGAGACTACAAACTAGGAACCAAAATCATTATGAGTATTGACTTATATATCATCACGGGGTTATCAATTCCTCCAAATGATAAAATGGGTCCTTTCTCATTGCCTTTAGCTGTGTGATAAAATGGATCCTTTCTCACTATCCTCCCATTCATACTCTCCAGAAAATCGCTTGCGTTAAATCTAATCATTCAATAGCCAACAAAATACAGTGATTCTTTAGTTAGTTATAGATACTAAAACAAGGTTTCAAGTCTCTTTGTGCCTTCCTAATATATCTATGATTCGCAATGTAATCACTAATCATCAGCCATACTCTCATAAATTTGAATTGACAAAGAGGATTGAAGATTCGACAGAACTCACAAACCATCAAAGCAGATAATTTCCCTTGTGACGGAGGATGGATTGTGACAGAGGATGGATTGTGACAGAGGATGAGACTGTGCGCCCAGCAAGTCCGGTGACTCTCCTCATACCTTCTTGTGGATTTGTGATTGATAGTTTCGTTGTGTTTTTGAAGCTGGATCAAGAGATCGAATTCACCGTTTCGCGTTTTGTCGACAGAGGAAAGAGAGAGAGGTTTAGGAAAAAGAGAAGAAAAAGATAGAGAAAAAAAAATATCTCTTTTATATTTTATCAAAAGCCAATAAGAAACTGACACGTAGCGTGTTTTAAGGCTTCCTTCCGATACTTTCCAGAGCAACGGTTCTTAGTGTTTTGGCCCAATTCTTTTAGTTTTTCCTAGAAATTGTATGAGTAACGCTTAAAATACACCACTGGACATGCTCTTGTAGAGATTTTGTTTGTTTTTTTTAATATAAAAACTCATTTTAGTACCAATCAAGATTTTAAGATTTTGTTTTTTAAAAAAATTTAGGGAAACTATTTTATCGTTAATTTTTCTCAAAAACTAAAAACCATTTTTTGAGATTTTTCATAAAAAACAAAAACTAATAGCAAAATCTAAAATCTAAAAACTAAAAACGAAATCCAAAAACTGATGTAAAAAATAGCATCCATTCATGGCCATCGTAAATCAACATGTTGCCAAATATACACATTAATAAATCAACATAGTCCTCGATATATAAGAATATATACATGCTGCCAAATATACACATTAATTGAATATAACTATAGACATAAAACTACGAGATTATAAAAACTTGTAAAAAAACAAAAACTACTACATGCATGATAATAAATTGAGTATAGTCAGATAAAAGAATTAATGAATGGTTGGTTAGATAGATAAAACATGACGTTTGCCTGCATTATACAAAGAGTACGTGGTTCAGTACGTAGAATATGATATATTTATTAGTTCGTCATTTCCGTTTTGTCTTTCAATTTTAAACTGAAAAAATGAATTTATTAAATAAATGTCACACACATACATTTTTGGCACTAACCAACAACTTTATAAGATTATTGATTATTGTAATTTGAAAGTGGTCCATGAAGCTAGTTCAGCTTTAGATTACGATGCATGTTTCCATATAAACCCATTTGCTTAAAGCAACTATTTTATTGTTCTTTATGACAATTGATCATAGATTTAGTATATGGCACCTATATTGCTATTAACACTATACTCTCGATGATTGACATCATATACTAGCACATGCACGATTCAACCGATCATCAAAACTATAGGATTAATATCAATATCCATCCACATCACATGGTACGGTTATCGCTTCGCTTTTGTCAAATGATTCAAAGCCAAAGCTGTCGTTCATTAGAGTCAAGTTCTACAAGTTATTGCATGCTAGGTCGGCATGAATGAGATCTTGGGTCGGTGATACCACGAAACACATTCCTTGACAGTCGCCAAAGCTATTGATCCTTTATCATTTGCTACTTCCTTTTCCTTATTTTCTACTAAATCAGGAAAAAATGTTACTTCTTTTCCAAGTATGACTTAATGGATAAATGCATGAAACACACTAATCATCAGTCCTCTTCATTTTTTTAAAAAAAGAAAAGAAAAATAGTTAAGATATTTGCTTGTAACATTAAAATCTTTTGTCTTAAAGAATGAGTCTATTTCCATTGACCAAGTAAATAAATTTATATTTTTAATAAAATGAGAAAAATGTACACAATTGGATAATTAAAACAAAGAACCTTTTAACTACACAATATCTTAAATCTTAGGCGTTCTGATTGGTCATGGATAAATAGTTTTCAAGCGAAAGAAACACTGATGAGAAAAAAAAATATATATTGTATATGAGTAAATACTACTTACTATGCAAAATTGAACAAAAAAGTACCTATTAAGTATTAATAGACGAGAGTAACGGCCATAAATTTTTTTTATTTGGATTCGGACTTCACCGATCTATTAGTAAATTATTATTTTTATGAATTATAAATACTTGTTTTTTTTGTAACATCTGGTATTATTAATAATTAATTATTGTTGCTACAATAATCCTCATGGAGGAGAGTTGATAAACCAAGTGGTACATAATAATGATACATGAAGGATGTACTTAAAGGGAGTGTGTTTGTTGCGAGAAAGTCTGCAGTTTTGTTGTGTGTACGTCTGATCGGGTCAAAATCTCTAGAGGTCTCTGTTCTCCAACAAAAAATCTGAATACTCTTTGTAAATCTCCTTTACTCTCATACTCTTAATGAAAATTGCAATCTCCAAATTTGCCCTTACCAAACCGATTCAAACCAATTCATTGAACCAGTCTTTAATTGAATTGATTAATAATAATTATTAAAAAAAACAAAAATCAGATCCATTCCATCGCTTCTTCTTCTCCATTCTCGGATTCATCCATTTTTTCACCATTGAAGCTCAACCTTTAATTTCCGAATCAGATTTCCTTATCTTTCCTACTACTTTTAGCTTAAACCCTCTTAAATTTATAGAGTATTCAATCGATTTTGGATTATTGTATTTAAAATTTAGAGATTTCAATTAGATTTGAAATTTGTGTTGATAATTAATGGATATTGGGTTGATAACCAACTATTATGGGTCGATTAAGACATATGAATGGATTGCAATGGCTGAATCATAGTAAACATATGTAGATTAGCTTTTTTGGTTCGAAAATCTAATGGGTTGTAAACATAATAAAACTAGAAAATTGAGTATAACTGTCATAATTGATATAACAGGTACAACTAAAAAATTGATATAACTGTACAACTGATATTCCTAAAGGTACAACTGGTACATTATTGTGTACTAATTTAGTTTTATTTGTAATTTTTTGCGTACACAAATACCAACCTTTCGAAATCATAAATGGCAGCTAGAGAGAAATTTGGATAACTGGTTTCAAAGCGAGGGAGGAAGCCAATATAAGATTAAAGATTAGTGTAATTTTCAATGTATTTGTACTCTACGATTTTGTACAACTTGGTAAAACTTAGTTTTATAATAGTACAATTATGTATGTCTTTACTCTTATTCTGTTTGTAAAATTTGGTACAACCTAACAATACAACTACCACCAATTTAAAAAAAATATATATGTGCTTTATAAATTAAAATTTGTTAGATAATATTAAAAATCTTCATAAATTTGTGTGACACATCTTCTAAAGTAACATTATATATATATATAAAAAGATAGTCTTCACTAAATTCATTTGTGTCCAAGAAAGATCTTATAGTTTTAAGATGACTTTCTTATTGTTAACTCAATTACATTGCAAAACACACAACAATAAAATTTTGACACAAATGAACATATGTAGAATGTTATACAAATAAGTAAAATCTTTGGTCCAACTAAAAAAGTTTAGTTTAAATACAATTATCCTTATTATTATATATAAAGTCATTTAACTAATAAACTTTTATTTTGTAAGAAATTATAAGGGTATGCCACTCAAGTTATGAATAAGATTTTTCGCTAAGGTTAATTTCGTCAATTGAACTATTTAAGTTCGGATACACACGCGGATCCTTTTTACCCAGTTATCTGACCCGGTTTCAATTTTTAATCTCAGCCGTTCAATATTTTCTTGAGCATAAATCTTAACCGTTCAGTAGCTAAGTGCTACATACAGTTCTACTAAACCTAAAAACAAAAGTTTTTCGTTCACCTCTCTCTTTCTATCGCCGTCTTTCCAATGGGTGCTACAAACAGTATTAAGCGATGAATCGATGACGAAATGAGGTTTGAGGAAGGATTTAAGAGCGTTGGAGAAGGATGCTGATTTTTTGTTCTTCTCGCATCAAAAAAAAAAAAAAAAAAAAAA
>NC_025692.1:18996423-19035330 GCF_000633955.1 Camelina sativa | reverse complement strand
ATCCATCTGTCTAACTCACCTCTTGGCTTACTGCTCTCAATCACTTCAAAATCCATCTGCTATGGTGAAGTAATTTTTCAATTTCATTCGCTTACAACAATAGATTTGTTGTTTGTTTTATATTTTTTCAGTATTTAAAAAACATACTGTTCTCACTTGCAACAATAGATGATAAAATCAGTCTCATAAATCGTCAATCACTCAACCTCAAAAATATGTTTGATTCATGTCTCCGGTCAAGTAAGCACAGATCCCGATAATTCTTTTTTTTTTTCTTTTCCAATCTGAATCGATTTGTGTAAGATACTCTTCTGGTGGGTTCTCTGGTTTTTAATGTGTTTTTCTCACAATTGGATTCGTGACAGATAAGAAATCCAATTGAACAATGCGAGCAAACATTTTTGCCATGCAAGTTAATCGATTTTCTCATTCCTATTTTGATTTGAGACTGCACTCTAATACTCTGAAATAGCAACAGCATTTGGATTTGATGTGACAAGTTATAAGGGAAATAGAGAAGTTCATAATTCTCTCACAAGTCTTGGTGATTTTTCATTGGCCTTGAGTGGTTAAGACTATCGGATCCATTGGAAAGTCAAATACGGAGAGGCAATGAAGAAGGATGCCACAGCAGCTGGTGTCAATGTGAGTCCTCTTTAGGTTTATTAGTTATTGGTTTTTGGTTGTGCTTTATGAACCATATCATCATGAAACTAGACTGTTTATTTCCTGCTGTGTATATACAGGTCCGCTATTTTGAAGATGAGTCAACACCTACAAAACTTGCGGTGTCTGTGTTCTTGGTAGAGAAAGATATCCTTCTGTTGAGTTGTATTTAGGTGTGTTTCCCTTTTTTCACGTCGCTCATTGCAAATCTTTCTTCTGCAAACTGCTACAAGGTTGAATAATGAGAACAAAAATGTTGCATATTTTGGTGTCAATTCCTAAGAAGCTCCATACGATTTAGCCTATTTCTAAACTATTGTTATGTTACTGCTACCACCAATTTCCCTATAATTACTTTCTTAGTCCTCTTCTGATTTTATCCGTTTGTTGTTAATTTATACAAAATTGGTAACTCTTTACTAATCCATTCTAATGCTTTTAGATTACCAATTGCTTAAAAGAATTGGAGGAAATGAAGCACATGACCAAGCAAGAGTTCATTGCCTCCTCAGAATGTAAGTCCAAAAGCAAGAACTTTTCATAATCTAACATTCTAATTAATTGTCTAAATATGTTTCTTTGATAGTAACTAGAGGTCAAAAACCAATATAATACAGGAAGAGTTGCGGTATCTCTAAAAGAGCTTCTGTATATATCGATGTGTGACAAGGCATCATCAACAAGAACCTTGGCAAGCAAGGATTGGCCGTATTGCCGAGAATAAAGATTTTTTTACCTTGAAAGTTGAAACCTTTGGTAAGTAAATCATCAAAACTTGGTCTAAAAGATAAGTTAATAACAATGGTTTTTTAACGTTAATTTTGAATTTGATTCCCGTTATGATTTATTGGAATCAGTATCGAGATCAGGAAAGCATACTAGATGTTTCAAAAGCGAATCGAGGCTTCAGGTATGTTAATCAACATGATTTTGTTTGATTTCTTGCCTTTTCTATAAATTGAAATAACAGTATTGAATTTGAGTCTGAACTTTCCAATCTAAACACCAATTTAGGGGTTATATCTAGCAACAGAGTTACAACAACTGTAAGAAAAAAATTAGAAACTATAGTATCCATTGAAACTTTACAACCAGTCTCATGCTAATCTTTTATCCTTATGTTTCAGGTTCTAGACTTATAATCCTTTGGGTCAAATTATCACAAGGCGTACCAGCATATGTAAGTTATCTGACCTAATTGAACTTGGTTTTCTTAGTTTCAAATATACTGTTTGTTTTATTTCTAGGTTTTTATATAAACTGAATTTTTTACACCAGTGAAAATTTGGCTGAACTTTCCAATCTACACAATATTAGGATGGTAGGGTGGAGTCTGAAGGAGAAGAGAAGGTTAGATTGAAGTTCACAAAGAGGCCAAAGCTAAGAAACCTTATAGGGAAAACGGTGACATGTAACTGGAACTTGATTATGGTGTAAATGAGTGTGAGAGGGAGGTATTGTTGGGGTTGATGTTGTTAAACACACACAAAAAAAAATTTAAGCAAAAGATATTGATAACAAGTACGACGAACATGTGGGGAGAGTAGCCACAAACAAGTATAGAGTGGATATGTGAGGAGAGTAGCCACAAACAGGTTACTATTATTTTTAGCATTAGCATTTAACATCTGTATTTACTATTATTTTTATACATGTAATCAGGTTAGGTGGATTGCTCGAGTAAACTCCAACCACGAAGATGAACCTAATAGGTGCTTTTAAACTTCAACCAAACAGTTATTTTTAAAGTCAAAATAGATCTTAAAAATAAGAATTTAGGAAAAAAAAAACTGAAAACATTATATAACATTCATACTATTTTCTAAATATTTTTTTACATTTACAGTGATTGTATGTTACGTTTAAAGTTCAAACCATAGTCACGTGGAGATATTTTTTTACCCGTAAAGATCGCGTTAGAGAAAGGTACCAAAAATTTAAGAGTACACGATCTGTATCCATCCTTTTTTCACGTTAAACTCTACTATTATGGACTAAAAATATTAAAATAATTTGCAACATATAACATAATTATCAAAATTTAGATTTTTTGAAAATATATTTTTATGTATGTATAAAATAACTTATTATTAATATTAATTAAGTTTAAGCCTTTAAATATTTTTAAATTAGGATGGATGAAAAGATACTATTTTTTTTTGAAGGTCAAAATATTTTAAAACCATTGTGGGCAGGCTTAGCAGATAGGTTTGACATGTTTGCCAATTTTATTTAGATTATTTGGTTCAGGAAGTCTTATTTTTTCGCGGCTTTTTATCTTATTTGATTATTCAAGTTTTTAACGATAGCTAATACGGTTGACATTCGATCCAGATTCTCCATCATGTCAATCAAAAGCTCATGGCGAGACAATTATTAGTTTTAAACATTCCTAAACTTATATAAGTTTGTATTATAAATATTATACCAAATAAAAAAAATTATAAATATAATCCCGCAATGTACGTATGGATCCATGGTCAATAATTTTCACAACTTAAAATAAAATTCTTCTAAGCCATATTTTTAAAAAAAGCCCAAATAGAATTATAACTATATATATTAAACATTCAAATGGAGAATCATGTATTTTGTCTAAATTTCTTAGCCAAAATTTATTAATAACATTATTATATGAGTAATTATTTAAAAGGAAATGGTTATGAGACATAAAATTTCTACCTGGATAAATCGGGACGGGATGGAATGGAATGCGACGGGACGAGATTTAACACCCCGTAAAAAAATTACTTTAACAATTTTAACAAACACAGGTTATGCTTGATTATTATAGAGGATTGCAAAAAAATGTATATTTTCCAGCTGATGAAGATGATGATCATATTTATTTTCGCTACGGGTTGCAGTATTCTACATATACACCAACATATTGACAAAACACCATAAAAGAGTGGCAACCTAATTTTTATGGAATATATTAATATTATACAATTAAAATTTTACAACCTAAATTTTTTTATTAATTGACTGAATATATGTTTTATCAGTGTTTTTAAGTAATGTATTTTACTAATTAAGTACATATACTGAAATAGTATAAGTAAACTGACACGGATAATTCAAATAATGAAAAACAATATATTGATCAATTTTTTTTTTTTAAAAAGACATAAATTTTAGATAAAAGTACAAATCAGAAAATATAGGTAGATAAATTCAATAGTCAAGTTTTCACTAATTTAGATAAGGTTGACTATGTGACAGGTAATTAACCATTTTGGAATGGGCACTTTGAAAATTTTGCTATTTTTGAAAACAATTATATTTTTGAAAATTATAATTTTTAGATTATTTCAACTATTTAAATAAAAAAATGTTCAACAGAGAACTCTGCTACCCGTCTAAATTTCTTACCTAAACTTTTTTTAGTAAACATTGTCTACCGAGTAATTATATAAAAGAGAAGAACATCAGACAAAAAATTCTGATGGATACATGACGAGACAAGACTGGATGAGACGAGACGATATAAAACGAATGAGACAGAACGAGAGGGGATGGGTTGGGACGTGAGGGGATGAACAGGATAGGACGTATTTCCCATTCCAAAGTAAACACGAGTAGGTTTTTTTTAATTTACATGAAAATAACGTTTATAAAAATATTTTGTCCCGTGCTATAGCATGGGTTACTACCTAGTAACTAATTATACACAAAAATCTCAAAAAGTACAACTATGTATAAGGTAGTTGTAACACCCCCAAACCGTACTATGACCACCAAGGCCCTAGCACAGCCCTGAGACGCTACTTTGGAAACATTCACCAATGGTCCAGCCGGGTACGAGAACAAATCAAGCCCTTCGGCCGGTCCTTTGGTGAGGTTCCCGACCACATGACACGTCCTTAAGGCTTTGCAACCCTACGGACACGCCGTGTGTTGAGCCGACTCGGACAGAGTCTATATCAGTACAACTCGTTCGATTAAAGAAAACCCGATTCATTGATACTTAAAAAAAAAAGTTTACTACAAACGGTACACAAAAGGTTCACAAGGCCTAACGCCAAAGTTTGAGTTGCCATACAACATACTTGAGTTTTACAGTAGACACAAAATAAAATCTATTCCGGAGTCCTATCGTTCACCACGCCCTCTAGTTCCCTCTAGGGTTACCTGCAACACAAATATTTATCGTAAGTAATCTAAGATTACTTAGTGAGCTCAGGGTTCCTGCAAAGAATTAAACCCCAATCCCAAAACCCAACAACAACAACAACAACAACAACAACAACATGCGAACACACAACGACTTGCGAACGTATTAACAACATACGAACATATACGAAGGACATGTAAGCATAAGTAACTAACATGCAAGCATAAGCAATAACATACGAACATACACAATAACTTGCAAACATAGATAACAACATGCGAACATATACGAATAACATGTAAGCATATGCAACAATATTTGATAAGCAAGCGCATACTACCCAACAGTCAGAGACAACATGCGGAAGCTAATAAGCCAAGCAAGATTGTTCTACAAGCAATCGCAACTACATGCACAACAAACAACAACATGCAACAATTTAACTTGAACTAAAACAACCGTTTTAACAAGTTTTATTCTATTGGGCCCGGCATGCATCCTTTTCCCTTAACCCCTCATGATTCTCCGAATCACAACCACTAAGGCATGCGATCGGATAACACTCAAAGCCACACCGTCGTGTAGACAGCCTCGGCCAGGGTAGCGAGCCCAGTAACCTCCGAGCTCTTCGTAACCAACCCTACACACACACGAACATGGGTTGCATGTCGCGGCTGTATGTGGTACGGGATGGGAAGGATAGCAATACCAAATCTTACAACGCTTAGCCAGAATTTCTCGCGGACTAAGACGCCTTAAGACTTCATCGAACTTAATACTTGAGTTTATATGGTTTTTAAGCTCATAACTTTACAAGTATCTTAACTAGTTATCACCCTTGTCACTAGACCATTTCGATCTAGTAACCGGTGTAACCTCTCGCGCATGCATTTAAACAAGTAAAATACCAAAGAAATTTCAAGTATATGCAACTAAATGCTTCAGCTTCCTTATCGATTTAACCTTGGCCGATTGTCGATAGTCTCAGCTTGCTCCTCTCTTCTTCTTCTTTCGGCAGCAACTCTCTTCTTTCTTCCTCGCGAACCCTCTCTTCTTTCTCTTCTCTTTCGCTCACTTTCTCTCTCAAATTTTCTCTCCTTACCCCCTTGATGACTTGTGCGAAAATGAGAGAGATGGAGGCTTATTTATAGAGGATTTAGGCGGTGGCGGCAGCCAATGCATGTGGAGCGCTCTCTCCTCCTTAGTCGCTATTAGAGCATGAATAAACACATGGAGAGAAATCGAGCTTACACCTTGATTCCACTAAGTTTTTCTTGATTTCTTTAATCCACCCACTAAACTCCACTAACCACCTTGAATTATTTAATTCTTCCACTAACTCCCATTAGATTAAATTAATCCTCCACCTTGAATAAATTAATCCTCCATTAGTGGGCTCCTTCCCACCTTGAATTCGCGTCCTCGTACGTCCTTGGTCATTCAGCGTTCGGCCGGTATGTTCTGACGCGTACGTACGTCCGGTACGGTAAATGGTACATGGTACAGGGTACCACTGGCCATCTCTTGACTCGTCCAGAACTCCTCGGACATTACTTTTGTAATTCTTCTACTCTCCTCCCTTGCCTTCCATTTGTGTCCCTTGCGCGTCCTTGGACCAGGGGTTTTTATTTTAAAATTTCACCCCTTGGTGAGGGTCATTACATTCTCCCCCCCTTAATAGAATTCGTCCCGAATTCCATAAGGTTCTGATGGTCCTGCCTCATCTTCTTCGACGAACAACTGAGGATACTTGGCTCGAATTCTATCCTCATCTTCCCAAGTAGTGACCTTACGGTTCTGTTTTCCCCAAAATACTTGGATTTGAGGGATGCTTCTGTTTTTCAACTTCCGGGTTCTCCTTTGCCCTATTCCAAATGGTCCTTCGAGATATGTGAGATTTGGCTCCAATTCTTCGATAGGCTCAGTCACAACCATGCTAGGATCTGGTACATGCTTCCGTAGTTGTGAAACATGAAAGACTTTATGCAATCGCATTACCTCGGGCATAGCTAGTCGGTAGGCTACTTCTCCAACTCTTTTCTCGATCCGGTAGGGTCCGATAAACCTTACCGCAAGCTTTCCCACTTTACCAAAACGATCCTTCCCTTTTTGCGGTGCAACATTCAAATACACCATGTCCCCGACTTCAAATTCTACTTCTCGCCTTTTACGGTCTGCGTACTTCTTCTGGCGATCCTGTGCTTTCCTCATGCTCTCGCGAATGAATTTGATATTCTCTGTTGTCTCATCGATCAACTTGTGGTTGAAACTCGTCCTCTCTCCAACTTTGGTCCAACACAACGGCGTTCTACACGGCCTTCCGTACATTGCTTCAAATGGTGACATGCCGACACTCGAGTGATAACTGTGGTTATACGCGAATTCAACTAACGGCAAATTCTTCTCCCAATCCGATGACCATTCTAAAGCACATAGTCGGATCATGTCATCTATGGTTCGGATAGTCCTTTCCGTCTGTCCATCAGTCTCTGGATGGAATGAGGTGCTCATATGAACATCCGTTCCCAATGCCCTTTGCAAATCTTGCCAAAATATTGATGCAAACTTTGGGTCGCGGTCAGAAACAATATTTGCTGGCACTCCATGAAGCTTCAAAATTTCATCTATATACTTCTCGGCTAAGACGGGTGCCTGATCCGTACTCCTTACTAGAACCAAATGGGCTACTTTGGTCAAACGATCAACCACTACCCACACTGCATCATTGACTCGCCCTTTTCTTATCGGTAGACCAGTAATGAAATCCATCGAGATAGAGTCCCATTTCCAAGTTGGTATGGGCAAGTTGCGAAGCAAACCTGCTGGCATTTGATGCTCTACTTTGATTCTTTGACATGAGTCGCATTGGCTTACCCATTTTGCTACTGCTCTCTTTAGTCCAGGCCAATGATAGTATCTTCGTACATCCTTGTACATCTTCGTGCTTCCCGGGTGTACACTTAATACTGAGCTATGGGCGGCTCCTAGTATCTCCTCTCGTAGTCCGTTCCGATCAGGTACAGTTATTCTCCCGTTGAGCAGTAAAGTGTCATCATCCGCTAAATGATAACCACTAGCATTTGGTTCTCCTGAACTCTTTAACTCCTCGATAATCTTTTTCAGGTTCTCATCCTTGGGTTGCTCTTCCCGAATGCGGTGTAGTAGGCTTGCTTGAGTTATAGCTTGTAATCCCAATGGCTCACTAGACTCCCCTTCTAAGGCTAGAAGCCTTACTTTCTTTAATTCGTCTGCTAGAAACTCCACGTCTTTCTCGGCATCAACTTGTGCTCTTCTTCGGCTTAGCGCATCTGCTACTACATTTGCCTTACCTGGGTGGTACTGGATCTTCAAATCGTAATCAGCTACAAACTCCATCCATCTTCTTTGACGCAAATTAAGATCCGGTTGCGTGAATAAGTACTTAAGACTTTGATGATCCGTAAACACCTGAACCTCTTCTCCATACAAATATGATCTCCATGTTCTTAACGCAAACACCACAGCTGCCATTTTGAGGTCATGTGTGGGGTAGTTCTCCTCATGCTTCCTTAACTGTCTAGAGGCATAGGCAATCACTTTATCTCCTTGCATCAAAACACATCCAACTCCAACTCTCGACGCATCTGTGAACACAGAATATGGTTGGTTCGATTCGGGTAGGGCTAATACTGGTGCTGTTGTCAGCGCTCCCTTTAGCTTCCTGAAAGCTTCTTCCACATCTTCGCTCCATATAAACGGTACTCCTTTACCGGTGAGTCGTGTTAAAGGTTTTGCGATAGATGAAAATCCCTTTACGAATTTTCGATAATAACCTGCAAGGCCTAAGAAACTTCTAACTTCTGACACTGAGGTTGGTTTTGGCCAATCTTGAATGGCGGCGATCTTCTCTGGGTCGGCGGACACGCCCTGCTCCGAAACTCTGTGCCCTAAGAATCCAATCTCCCTCTGCAAAAACTTACACTTGCTGAACTTAGCGAACAGCTTCATTTCCCTTAGCCTTTCTAATACCTTCCTCATATGCTCTGCGTGTTCTTCCGCACTTCGTGAATATATAAGGATGTCATCGATGAATATTATCACGAATCGATCCAAGTAATCGTGGAACACTTCGTTCATTAACCGCATGAATGCTGCCGGCACATTGGTAAGACCAAACGGCATTACCATGAACTCATACTGACCATATCTTGTTTGAAACGCTGTCTTCATCACATCTGGTTCTGCTATCGGGATTTGATGATAGCCGGAGGCTAAATCGATCTTTGAGAACCAACTTGCTCCTCTTAGCTGATCTAACAATTCGTCAATCCGCGGCAGTGGATACTTATCCTTAATGGTTATGTTATTGATTCCTCGGTAATCAATACATAAACGCATGCTCCCGTCCTTCTTCTTTACAAATAGCACTGGGGCTCCCCATGGCGATGAACTTGGTCGAATAAAACCCTTCCCCAACAAGTCCTCCAATTGAGTCTTGAGTTCAGCCAACTCGGTTGGTGCCATACGATACAGTGCCTTAGCAATCGGGGTAGTTCCGGGCTCCAGATTTATGGTAAAACGATGGCTTCTGGATGGAGGCAATCCTTCCAACGGTTTAAACACATCTTCAAAGTCTTTGACTATGGCAATGTCCTCAACTTCCATGCCTTCCCGGTCATCTCCTCCCATGGCGGTAAGAGTGACCAAATCAACCTCATCTTCTTCAATCGATCTTCCAATCCTTGCTGCCGATGCAAAGTATGCCGTTTTACTCGGGCTGATCCCTTTGAAAACTAGAGGTGTCCTCCCTCCATTTTCGAATATAATTCTGCTTCTGCTGCAGTCTATATGGGCTTGGTGTTCCGATAACCAATCCATTCCCAAAATAGCATCGAACCTATCCAACGGCATCACTAGAGGATTTACCGGGAGGTTCGTATCCTGCAAGACTATCGACACTTCCTTGAACCATCTTCTTGTCTTCAGAGGCGGTTGATTACCAGCAGTGTAGACATTGATGTTCACTTCTTCCTCCTCACACAAGTCTCCAAACTTGTCAGCCACTTCGGGAGTCACAAAACTATTGGACGCTCCCGAATCGAACAGTACATGTGTGGGGTTACCACCAACAAGTAATGTTCCTAAACGCAAGGCAAATATAACAAAATGCAATGCTAAAACTAACCACACAAACACACAAGCAATCATAAACAATCACAAGAGAGTTAGAACCCAATCAAACCTGTTATAGGGCCCTTCGCGGCCTGTGGAGGTTTAGGTGGCTCTATTCCTAAAGCAAAAACTTTTGCTGGGGTTGCTTGCTTCTTTGCTGGGGGTTCCTTTGCTTGGTTCGCTGCCTGGGCACGGTTCACAGTTTGGGCGTTCGGTTTGGCCGGCTTCGATGGACATGAGTTCGCATAATGTCCTAACTCGCCACAGTAGAAGCATGTGACGGTTGACAGATTGTTGCTCTTTGCTTCCTCAACGGTTGGACAAGCTCGCGCAAAATGGCCAACTTGACCACACACATAGCATCCCCGTGGATCCATGTTACTCACATTACGTCCTCCCTGGTTAACATTCATTTTAACCTTACCACAGCCCGCGCCCCAATTTCGTCCTGCTACCTGATTCACCCATCGAGTGTTCACAATCTTAGTCTGCTGGACTGGTTCTTTCTTTTTCTCCTGGGCTGTAATCTCCTTTTCGGCCTCAATGGCTTCCTCAACACTTACCGCTCTTTCCTCTACTTCTGCGACACTTCGGTATGTCACAGCGTGCAACCTTCCTTTTATGTCTGGCCTGAGTCCATTAAAGAATCTCCGGGCCATCGCTAACTCATCGTCGTTTCCTTAGTACAAATACCTCCGAAGTCTTGTAAAAACTCTCCCATAAGCTCGAACAGTCATTTCACCTTGTTCCAGTCGCAGGAACTGATTCTCTAGTCGATCACGCGATTCTGGTGGAAAGTATTTTTGCTCAAACTCCCTCTTGAATATATCCCATGTTATAGTCTGATATCGATAGCGAGGAACCACGCTGTCCCACCATGCACGAGCATCGTCTTCTAGGAAGTTAACTGCTACCGGTCTTCTAAATTCCTCCAGACACTTGATCATTTCAAAGTGGGTCTCCAATTCTTTCATCCATGCGTCTGCTAACACTGTGTTCGGATCTCCTTTGAACTTGCGGAACCCTAGGTTCCTCATCATCATTACCAGTTTTAGAAGATGATCGGATGGATCTTCTACTGAACGATTGGTTTGGTTCTGCTGCTGCTGGATTATGTGACTCAAAAGGTCTTGAATCATTTTAAGCGTCTGCTGGGTCTCTGGTATATTCGGCTCACTCGGGCCTTCCCCACGAACTGGGTCTCCTCTTGACATGCTCTGATTCGGATGGGTAACGAACGGTGCAAATCCTGGCGGATACATACTCTCCGATGCACTGAACCGAGTTGAACTTGATGGCGTGTACCTTGGCGTCGTGACAGGTACATCCCATTCAGGCATATACATATTCGATTCGAATATGCCTGGAAACGATTCCTCCCCTTGGGCATCCCCAAAA
This sequence comes from Camelina sativa, assembly GCF_000633955.1. Classification (NCBI taxonomy): domain Eukaryota; kingdom Viridiplantae; phylum Streptophyta; class Magnoliopsida; order Brassicales; family Brassicaceae; genus Camelina; species Camelina sativa. The sequence goes on along the minus strand of NC_025692.1, from coordinate 19,023,998 downwards.
TGCAAACCCCATTCCTCCGGACCAAACTGCTGACCTGAACCCCTCCCGGTGTCCGGCGAACGGTGCGTCGACCTGGTCTTTTCCGATCCTTGACGAGACATCTGCATCCACGTTCAACAAAGGGTTTTCTTAATCCCATCTAACCCTAAGTGATGAACGAACCGGATTCTCCTACGTGTCTACTGCGACCATTTGACTCGATAAAACATTTGAAAACACGAGTAATATACAGCATCATAACCATGCTCTGATACCACCGTTGTAACGCCCCCAAACCGTACTATGACCACCAAAGCCCTAGCACAGCCCCAAGACGCTACTTTGGAAACATTCACCAATGGTCCAGCCGGGTACGAGAACAAATCAAGCCCTTCGGCCGGTCCTTTGGTGAGGTTGCCGACCACATGACACGTCCTTAAGGCTTTGCAACCCTACGGACACGCCGTGTGTTGAGCTGACTCGGACAGAGTCTATATCAGTAAAACTCGTTCGATTAAAGAAAACCCGATTCATTGATACTTAAAAAAAAAAGTTTACTACAAACGGTACACAAAAGGTTCACAAGGCCTAACGCCAAAATTTGAGTTGCCATACAACATACAGAGTTTTACAGTAGACACAAAATAAAATCTATTCCGGAGTCCTATCGTTCACCACGCCCTCTAGTTCCCTCTAGGGTTACCTGCAACACAAATATTTATCGTAAGTAATCTAAGATTACTTAGTGAGCTCAGGGTTCCTGCAAAGAATTAAACCCCAATCCCAAAACCCAACAACAACAACAACAACATGCAAGTTTAAACAACAACATGCGAACACACAACGACTTGCGAACGTATTAACAACATGCGAACATATACGAAGGACATGTAAGCATAAGTAACTAACATGCAAGCATAAGCAACAACATACGAACATACACAATAACTTGCAAACATAGATAACAACATGCGAACATATACGAATAACATGTAAGCATATGCAACAATATTTGATGAGCAAGCGCATACTACCCAACAGTCAGAGACAACATGCGGAAGCTAATAAGCCAAGCAAGATTGTTCTACAAGCAATCGCAACTACATGCACAACAAACAACAACATGCAACAATTTAACTTGAACTAAAACAACCGTTTTAACAAGTTTTATTCTATTGGGCCCGGCATGCATCCTTTTCCCTTAACCCCTCATGATTCTCCGAATCACAACCACTAAGGCATGCGATCGGATAACACTCAAAGCCACACCGTCGTGTAGACAGCCTCGGCCAGGGTAGCGAGCCCAGTAACCTCCGAGCTCTTCGTAACCAACCCTACACACACACGAACATGGGTTGCATGTCGCGGCTGTATGTGGTACGGAATGGGAAGGATAGCAATACCAAATCTTACAACGCTTAGCCGGAATTTCTCGCGGACTAAGACGCCTTAAGACTTCACCGAACTTAATACTTGAGTTTATATGGTTTTTAAGCTCATAAGTTTACAAGTATCTTAACTAGTTATCACCCTTGTCACTAGACCATTTCGATCTAGTAACCGATGTAACCTCACGCGCATGCATTTAAACAAGAAAAATACCAAAGAAATTTCAAGTAAATGCAACTAAATGCTTCATGCAAACCGCGCACTAGATGGATGTCTTTAATTCCCCATCTAAGCCGGCGAAGTATGTGCCTGAACTCACAGTAAACCGTCGATGATCAGCCTTCTTCGACGCTGCTTCTCTCGCGGCACACTCGGATCTTCTTCTTCGGTTAGAATCGATTTCCTTATCGATTTAACCTTGGCCGATTGTCGATAGTCTCAGCTTGCTCCTCTCTTCTTCTTCTTTCGGCGGCAACTCTCTTCTTTCTTCCTCGCGAACCCTCTCTTCTTTCTCTTCTCTTTCGCTCACTTTCTCTCTCAAATTTTCTCTCCTTACCCCCTTGATGACTTGTGCGAAAATGAGAGAGATGGAGGCTTATTTATAGAGGATTTAGGCGGTGGCGGCAGCCAATGCATGTGGAGCGCTCTCTCCTCCTTAGTCGCTATTAGAGCATGAATAAACACATGGAGAGAAATCGAGCTTACACCTTGATTCCACTAAGTTTTTCTTGATTTCTTTAATCCACCCACTAAACTCCACTAACCACCTTGAATTATTTAATTCTTCCACTAACTCCCATTAGATTAAATTAATCCTCCACCTTGAATAAATTAATCCTCCATTAGTGGGCTCCTTCCCACCTTGAATTCGCGTCCTCGTACGTCCTTGGTCGTTCAGCGTTCGGCCGGTACGTTCTGACGCGTACGTACGTCCGGTACGGTACATGGTACATGGTACAGGGTACCACTGGCCATCTCTTGACTCGTCCAGAATTCCTCGGACATTACTTTTGTAATTCTTCTACTCTCCTCCCTTGCCTTCCATTTGTGTCCCTTGCGCGTCCTTGGACCAGGGGTTTTTATTTTAAAATTTCACCCCTTGGTGAGGGTCATTACATTCTCCCCCCCTTAATAGAATTCGTCCCGAATTCCATAAGGTTCTGATGGTCCTGCCTCATCTTCTTCGACGAACAACTGAGGATACTTGGCTCGAATTCTATCCTCATCTTCCCAAGTAGTGACCTTACGGTTCTGTTTTCCCCAAAATACTTGGATTTGAGGGATGCTTCTGTTTTTCAACTTCCGGGTTCTCCTTTGCCCTATTCCAAATGGTCCTTCGAGATATGTGAGATTTGGCTCCAATTCTTCGATAGGCTCAGTCACAACCATGCTAGGATCTGGTACATGCTTCCGTAGTTGTGAAACATGAAAGACTTTATGCAATCGCATTACCTCGGGCATAGCTAGTCGGTAGGCTACTTCTCCAACTCTTTACTCGATCCGGTAGGGTCCGATAAACCTTACCGCAAGCTTTCCCACTTTACCAAAACGATCCTTCCCTTTTTGCGGTGCAACCTTCAAATACACCATGTCCCCGACTTCAAATTCTACTTCTCGCCTTTTACGGTCTGCGTACTTCTTCTGGCGATCCTGCGCTTTCCTCATGCTCTCGCGAATGAATTTGATATTCTCTGTTGTCTCATCGATCAACTTGTGGTTGAAACTCGTCCTCTCTCCAACTTCGGTCCAACACAACGGCGTTCTACACGGCCTTCCGTACATTGCTTCAAATGGTGACATGCCGACAATCGAGTGATAACTGTTGTTATACGCGAATTCAACTAACGGCAACTTCTTCTCCCAATCCGATGACCATTCTAAAGCACATAGTCGGATCATGTCTTCTATGGTTCGGATAGTCCTTTCCGTCTGTCCATCAGTCTCTGGATGGAATGAGGTGCTCATATGAACATCCGTTCCCAATGCCCTTCGCAAATATTGCCAAAATATTGATGCGAACTTTGGGTCACGGTCAGAAACAATATTTGCTGGCACTCCATGAAGCTTCAAAATTTCATCTATATACTTCTCAGCTAAGACGGGTGCTTGATCCGTACTCCTTACTGGAACCAAATGGGCTACTTTGGTCAAACGATCAACCACTACCCATACTGCATCATTGACTCGCCCTTTTCTTATCGGTAGACCGGTAATGAAATCCATCGAGATAGAGTCCCATTTCCAAGTTGGTATGGGCAAGTTGCGAAGCAAACCTGCTGGCACTTGATGCTCTACTTTGATTCTTTGACATGAGTCGCATTGGCTTACCCATTTTGCTACTGCTCTCTTTAGTCCAGGCCAATGATAGTATCTTCGTACATCCTTGTACATCTTCGTGCTTCCCGGGTGTACACTTAATGCTGAGCTATGGGCGGCTCCTAGTATCTCCTCTCGTAGTCCGTTCCGATCAAGTACAGTTATTCTCCCGTTGAGCAGTAAAGTGTCATCATCCGCTAAATGATAACCATTAGCATTTGGTTCTCCTGAACTCTTTCACTCCTCGATAATCTTTTTCAGGTTCTCATCCTTGGGTTGCTCTTCCCGAATGCGGTGTAGTAGGCTTGCTTGAGTTACAGCTTGTAATCCCAATGGCTCACTAGACTCCCCTTCTAAGGCTAGAAGCCTTACTTTCTTTAATTCGTCTGCTAGAAACTCCACGTCTTTCTCGGCATCAACTTGTGCTCTTCTTCGGCTTAGCGCATCTGCTACTACATTTGCCTTACCTGGGTGGTACTGGATCTTCAAATCGTAATCAGCTACAAACTCCATCCATCTTCTTTGACGCAAATTAAGATCCGGTTGCGTGAATAAGTACTTAAGACTTTGATGATCCGTAAACACCTGAACCTCTTCTCCATACAAATATGATCTCCATGTTCTTAACGCAAACACCACAGCTGCCATTTCGAGGTCATGTGTGGGGTAGTTCTCCTCATGCTTCCTTAACTGTCTAGAGGCATAGGCAATCACTTTATCTCCTTGCATCGAAACACATCCAACTCCAACTCTCGACGCATCTGTGAACACAGAATATAGTTGGTTCGGTTCGGGTAGGGCTAATACTGGTGCTGTTGTCAGCGCTCCCTTTAGCTTCCTGAAAGCTTCTTCCACATCTTCGCTCCATATAAATGGTACTCCTTTACCGGTGAGTCGTGTTAAAGGTTTTGCGATAGATGAAAATCCCTTTACGAATTTTCGATAATAGCCTGCAAGGCCTAAGAAACTTCTAACTTCTGACACTGAGGTTGGTTTTGGCCAATCTTGAATGGCGGCGATCTTCTCTGGGTCGGCGGACACGCCCTGCTCCGAAACTCTGTGCCCTAAGAATCCAATCTCCTTCTGCCAGAACTTACACTTGCTGAAATTAGCGAACAACTTCATTTCCCTTAGCCTTTCTAATACCTTCCTCAAATGTTCCGCGCGTTCTTCCGCACTTCGTGAATATATAAGGATGTCATCGATGAATATTATCACGAATCGATCCAAGTAATAATGGAACACTTCGTTCATTAACCGCATGAATGCTGCCGGCGCATTGGTAAGACCAAACGGCATTACCACGAACTCATACTAACCATATCTTGTTTGAAACGCTGTCTTCATCACATCTGGTTCTGCTATCGGGATTTGATGATAGCAGGAGGCTAAATCGATCTTTGAGAACCAACTTGCTCCTCTTAGCTGATCTAACAATTCGTCAATCCGCGGCAGTGGATACTTATGTTATGTTATTGATTCCTCGGTAATCAATACATAAACGCATGCTCCCGTCCTTCTTATTTACAAATAGCACTGGGGCTCCCCATGGCGATGAACTTGGTCGAATAAAGCCCTTCCCCAACAAGTCCTCCAATTGAGTCTTGAGTTCAGCCAACTCGGCTGGTGCCATACGATACGGTGCCTTAGCAATCGGGGTAGCTCCGAGCTCCAGATTTATGGTAAAAGGATGGCTTCTGGATGGAGGCAATCCTTCCAACGGTTTAAACACATCTTCAAAGTCCTTGACTATGGCAATGTCCTCAACTTCCATGCCTTCCCGGTCGTCTCCTCCCATGGCGGTAAGAGTGACCAAATAAACCTCATTTTCTTCAATCGATCTTCCAATCCTTGCTGCCGATGCAAAGTATGCCGTTTTACTCGGGCTGATCCCTTTGAAAACTAGAGGTGTCCTTCCTCCATTTTCGAATATAATTCTGCTTCTGCTGCAGCCTATATGGGCTTGGTGTTCCGATAACCAATCCATTCCCAAAATAGCATCGAACCGCCACTTTGGGAGTCACGAAACTATTGGACGCTCCTGAATCGAACAGTACATGTGTGGGGTTACCACCAACAAGTAATGTTCCTAAACGCAAAGCAAATATAACAAAATGCAATGCTAAAACTAACCACACAAACACACAAGCAATCATAAACAATCACAAGAGAGTTAGAACCCAATCAAACCTGTTATAGGGCCCTTCGCGGCCTCTGGAGGTTTAGGTGGCTCTATTCCTAAAGCAAAAACTTTTGCTGGGGTTGCTTGCTTCTTTGCTGGGGGTTCCTTTGCTTGGTTCGCTGCCTGGGCACGGTTCACAGTTTGGGCGTTCGGTTTGGCCGGCTTCGATGGACATGAGTTCGCATAATGTCCTAACTCGCCACAGTAGAAGCATGTGACGGTTGACAGATTGTTGCTCTTTGCTTCCTCAACGGTTGGACAAGCTCGCGCAAAATGGCCAACTTGACCACACACATAGCATCCCCGTGGATCCATGTTACTCACATTACGTCCTCCCTGGTTAACATTCATTTTAACCTTACCACAGCCCGCGCCCCAATTTCGTCCTGCTACCTGATTCACCCATCGAGTGTTCACAATCTTAGTCTGCTGGACTGGTTCTTTCTTTTTCTCCTGGGCTGTAATCTCCTTTTCGGCCTCAATGGCTTCCTCAACACTTACCGCTCTTTCCTCTACTTCTGCGACACTTCGGTATGTCACAGCGTGCAACCTTCCTTTTATGTCTGGCCTGAGTCCATTAAAGAATCTCCGGGCCATCGCTAACTCATCGTCGTTTCCTTAGTACAAATACCTCCGAAGTCTTGTAAAAACTCTCCCATAAGCTCGAACAGTCATTTCACCTTGTTCCAGTCGCAGGAACTGATTCTCTAGTCGATCACGCGATTCTGGTGGAAAGTATTTTTGCTCAAACTCCCTCTTGAATATATCCCATGTTATAGTCTGATATCGATAGCGAGGAACCACGCTGTCCCACCATGCACGAGCATCGTCTTCTAGGAAGTTAACTGCTACCGGTCTTCTAAATTCCTCCAGACACTTGATCATTTCAAAGTGGGTCTCCAATTCTTTCATCCATGCGTCTGCTAACACTGTGTTCGGATCTCCTTTGAACTTGCGGAACCCTAGGTTCCTCATCATCATTACCAGTTTTAGAAGATGATCGGATGGATCTTCTACTGAACGATTGGTTTGGTTCTGCTGCTGCTGGATTATGTGACTCAAAAGGTCTTGAATCATTTTAAGCGTCTGCTGGGTCTCTGGTATATTCGGCTCACTCGGGCCTTCCCCACGAACTGGGTCTCCTCTTGACATGCTCTGATTCGGATGGGTAACGGACGGTGCAAATCCTGGCGGATACATACTCTCCGATGCACTGAACCGAGTTGAACTTGATGGCGTGTACCTTGGCGTCCTGACGGGTACATCCCATTCAGGCATATACATATTCGATTCGAATATGCCTGGAAACGATTCCTCCCCTTGGGCATCCCCAAAATGCAAACCCCATTCCTCCGGACCAAACTGCTGACCTGAACCCCTCCCGGTGTCCGGCGAACGGTGCGTCGACCTGGTCTTTTCCGATCCTTGACGAGACATCTGCATCCACGTTCAACAAAGGGTTTTCTTAATCCCATCTAACCCTAAGTGATGAACGAACCGGATTCTCCTACGTGTCTACTGCGACCATTTGACTCGATAAAACATTTGAAAACACGAGTAATATACAGCATCATAACCATGCTCTGATACCACCGTTGTAACGCCCCCAAACCGTACTATGACCACCAAAGCCCTAGCACAGCCCCAAGACGCTACTTTGGAAACATTCACCAATGGTCCAGCCGGGTACGAGAACAAATCAAGCCCTTCGGCCGGTCCTTTGGTGAGGTTGCCGACCACATGACACGTCCTTAAGGCTTTGCAACCCTACGGACACGCCGTGTGTTGAGCTGACTCGGACAGAGTCTATATCAGTAAAACTCGTTCGATTAAAGAAAACCCGATTCATTGATACTTAAAAAAAAAAGTTTACTACAAACGGTACACAAAAGGTTCACAAGGCCTAACGCCAAAATTTGAGTTGCCATACAACATACAGAGTTTTACAGTAGACACAAAATAAAATCTATTCCGGAGTCCTATCGTTCACCACGCCCTCTAGTTCCCTCTAGGGTTACCTGCAACACAAATATTTATCGTAAGTAATCTAAGATTACTTAGTGAGCTCAGGGTTCCTGCAAAGAATTAAACCCCAATCCCAAAACCCAACAACAACAACAACATGCAAGTTTAAACAACAACATGCGAACACACAACAACTTGCGAACGTATTAACAACATGCGAACATATACGAAGGACATGTAAGCATAAGTAACTAACATGCAAGCATAAGCAACAACATACGAACATACACAATAACTTGCAAACATAGATAACAACATGCGAACATATACGAATAACATGTAAGCATATGCAACAATATTTGATGAGCAAGCGCATACTACCCAACAGTTAGAGACAACATGCGGAAGCTAATAAGCCAAGCAAGATTGTTCTACAAGCAATCGCAACTACATGCACAACAAACAACAACATGCAACAATTTAACTTGAACTAAAACAACCGTTTTAACAAGTTTTATTCTATTGGGCCCGGCATGCATCCTTTTCCCTTAACCCCTCATGATACTCCGAATCACAACCACTAAGGCATGCGATCGGATAACACTCAAAGCCACACCGTCGTGTAGACAGCCTCGGCCAGGGTAGCGAGCCCAGTAACCTCCGAGCTCTTCGTAACCAACCCTACACACACACGAACATGGGTTGCATGTCGCGGCTGTATGTGGTACGGAATGGGAAGGATAGCAATACCAAATCTTACAACGCTTAGCCGGAATTTCTCGCGGACTAAGACGCCTTAAGACTTCACCGAACTTAATACTTGAGTTTATATGGTTTTTAAGCTCATAAGTTTACAAGTATCTTAACTAGTTATCACCCTTGTCACTAGACCATTTCGATCTAGTAACCGATGTAACCTCACGCGCATGCATTTAAACAAGAAAAATACCAAAGAAATTTCAAGTAAATGCAACTAAATGCTTCATGCAAACCGCGCACTAGATGGATGTCTTTAATTCCCCATCTAAGCCGGCGAAGTATGTGCCTGAACTCACAGTAAACCGTCGATGATCAGCCTTCTTCGACGCTGCTTCTCTCGCGGCACACTCGGATCTTCTTCTTCGGTTAGAATCGATTTCCTTATCGATTTAACCTTGGCCGATTGTCGATAGTCTCAGCTTGCTCCTCTCTTCTTCTTCTTTCGGCGGCAACTCTCTTCTTTCTTCCTCGCGAACCCTCTCTTCTTTCTCTTCTCTTTCGCTCACTTTCTCTCTCAAATTTTCTCTCCTTACCCCCTTGATGACTTGTGCGAAAATGAGAGAGATGGAGGCTTATTTATAGAGGATTTAGGCGGTGGCGGCAGCCAATGCATGTGGAGCGCTCTCTCCTCCTTAGTCCCTATTAGAGCATGAATAAACACATGGAGAGAAATCGAGCTTACACCTTGATTCCACTAAGTTTTTCTTGATTTCTTTAATCCACCCACTAAACTCCACTAACCACCTTGAATTATTTAATTCTTCCACTAACTCCCATTAGATTAAATTAATCCTCCACCTTGAATAAATTAATCCTCCATTAGTGGGCTCCTTCCCACCTTGAATTCGCGTCCTCGTACGTTCTTGGTCGTTCAGCGTTCGGCCGGTACGTTCTGACGCGTACGTAAGTCCGGTACGGTACATGGTACATGGTACAGGGTACCACTGGCCATCTCTTGACTCGTCCAGAATTCCTTGGACATTACTTTTTTAATTCTTCTACTCTCCTCCCTTGCCTTCCATTTGTGTCCCTTGCGCGTCCTTGGACCAGGGGTTTTTATTTTAAAATTTCACCCCTTGGTGAGGGTCATTACAGTAGTACAACTTGAAAACTTGGAATAACTATGTTGGTTTTTGTGGCGCCACCTGGTAATTGTACTTACTTTGCGGCGCCAAGTGGATTTTATGATGACACAATTTGACCTCCCCTCCCCCACGTTATTTAGAGTTTTGAAATTTCAAATTTTAAAAAAAAAATCATTCCCTATTTTTTTTTTGACAAACAAAATCATTCCCTATTAAAGAGAGACAATGAGGACAAGAGAGAACAAGATTTGTTGTAAGTATTAGGATTCATAAAATTTAGGTTTAATATTCAATCCCAGATTTTTTAAGATTCAATTTGCCACTAGTTTGTACAACTTGTACTAACTAAACAAACTGGTACAACTGTTCAACATGTTTATGACTATGAAGATCAAATTAACATGAAAATATGACTCACATATTAGAGGTTTGAACTCGAGTGGAACCTTTCTAAAGTGATTAGAGTTATGCAATCAGGGTCGTTATTAGAGCATAGTGCTCCTAGATCAAGTTATACTAATTTGTACCAAGTTGTACCTTTTGTTTTTGAATTTTATAACTACTTAGTTGTACCAAGTTTTACTTAGTTGTTCATGTTTTAAAGATGTTGGCTCGATAGCTTTATTAGAATCAACTTTCACCGCCACTGTCTTCTTCTTCTTCTTCTCCATCTCCATCCTCTATGATTTTCTCTGGTTCTAGTGGAATATATTGGGTTCGATTGAGACAAAATTGATTAGATTATTAGCACTTCCAATCAATTCGGAAACCTAATAAACAGAATTGACACCAATTCTACACATAAACTCTCTAATTTCAATCAAAATCTTCACACAATTTCTCTTCTTTTATCAAATTCTACACAAAGTCAAAAATAAGAAATCGATTTCAATTGCATAATGTTGTTTCCACCATTACAAGTTATCTCTATCTGCACTCGTACAAGAAAAAGAAGATGAATCGAGTGTTGGGTTTCTTGAGGATCAAACGAAGAGAGTATTAACCCAATTCAAAGTTCCATGAGCTAGCATTCATAGTCCATAAGCAAGATATTTGATGATCAGATTAAATTCCAATATTATAGAGATGAAAAAAATGATCAAGCAAGTTTCACACAAGAAGAAGAAGCTTTCAAATGACACAATGCTTTAAACATAGATTCTTCATTTTTTTTCCAAAGACTGAACTAGCAACAATGAACTATAAATGAGGGTTGTGGGTTCAATCCTAAGAATCAACTTTTAACATGGTAGATTTAATCATTGTTCCCCAATGCATATGTACAGTCCTATATGCAATATACTAAACACAATCCTAGAATGCAAAGCAACTACATGAACACTCTGTTTTTGTAAAGATTTTATTGAAAATTTTTCAAAATTTTATGGTTTTTCTATGACTTAGATGCAATGCAGAAGTTAGTATGATTATCCTAAAAAATTGAAATAAGAAAACAGAAAACAACATCAAATGTCATCTCAAACCCTCCCCCAAACTTAAATTACACAGTCCCTTGTGTAAGAGAAATTTGAAAGAGGATTTAAGAATCTAGAAACAAGATAAAAACATGGAATGCAATGGTATAGACAACGATTAGGTGAAAGTGGTACCTCAAGGCTGCTGGAGAAGGGGGAACTCGATCTCATACCCGGACATGCGCTCGGTCGAGTGCATGGTCGAGTAATTGGTCGAATGAGGTCCCGATCCTTCCTTTCTTCCTCTGATTAAACTCTCTTGCTTCCCTCAAGGCTGCTGGAGAAGGGGGAACTCGATCTCATACCCGGACATGCGCTCGGTCGAGTGCCTGGTCGAGTGCCTGGTCGAGTGACTGGTCGAGTGAGATCCCGATCCTTCCTTTCTTCCTCTGATTAAACTCTCTTGCTTCCCTGACCACCAAAACACTAAAACAAGATCAAAATAACAAAAACTTAAACCAATATATACAAGGATACCTTAGGGACTTCCTCCCTAGTGAGCTTGTTTAAAGTCTCTAAGTTTGACTTGACATACTTTAATGCTATGAGAGGTCATAGAGAGGTGATGAGGTCCCCTCTCTTCCCATAGAACAAAGTAGAGAGTAACAGAACTTAATCTAGCACATCTTGAAATCTTAAATTAGCAAAACAGATCTCAATTGGCAACGACGCCAAATTGATACTAAGATTTTTTTGGGTCTCTATCCTAGTAGGTTCAATTAACCTTATGCATTGTAGTACTTAAGGTGTCAATCCAAATGTGATTATGCTAATCACAAAAGATGCAATCAAGATAGTACAAGTTAAGCCAATTCAGATATGGGGGTAATATCTATCAACCTAATGAAGCAGAAATGAAAATGCAGCAATCAAAACAACTTAAAGAAATACTAAGCAGAATTAACTAATAAGCAGAAGTAAACAGGAGAAAACTAGAAAAGAGCAGAGCATAAATAAGAAAATAAACTGGAGCTCGACCTAGCACTCGATCGAGCATGGTATGAACCAAGGTCGAGTGCATGGACGAGTGATGCAGAACAGAAGATTAAACTTAAAACTAAAAGCAGAAACAATAAAGCAGAAAAAGACAAGTAATTAAATGCAAGAAACAGAAGCAAACAAGTAGCAAATAGATCCTAAGGATGGGAATTATTGGTTTGTATTAAACTTAATCTATCTAGGCTGCTTAACAAAACTCAATCAACAAAGAGCTAATCCTTAGACAATGATCTTAAGGGCTTACCAATCCACTATCATGACAGAGGTAATCAAGTTTAGTAACATCCTAACCTAACTCTCATTGGTGAAACCATACTAAACAAGCTTTAAGAATCAGATCATTAATGTCAAAAATCACTTTAAACATCTAATCTCTTAGCATGCTCATGATAATCTCTAGCATTAGCCTTATTTAGCAACTTAAACATTGGTGTGATGCTAAGAAGCTTAAGATCTATCCTTACCCTCTCAGTATAAGAACAGCTTAGAGCTCACCTAATCTAGAAAGGATTCTACGGAATTCAAGCTTAAACAATCCTAAACAAACTAAGTTCTCTACCAACCTAACCCATCCTTAAGAATCTATCTCTACTCAGAATCTAATAAATGAGATGTAAGAACACAAACCCAAAAAATGATGAAACAGACATAATCATAAAGATGATGATAAAATAAGCAACTTTGTAGAAAAAATCAAATGAAAATACTTCAAGGATCAAAAGTTATGAGGATTACAGGTTTTGGTGGCTAGACCTAAACAAACGAGTCTGTTCTGTGGCCAGAGGTAAGAGACCTATTTATAGAAAAGAAGGGAAGCCCTTGTTAGCTAGGAGACAAAATAGAGAGCCGGTGGTAAGTGCTCCACCATGTGCTCGGTCGAGTGCATGGTCGAGTGGTTTGTCAAGTAGCTCCAGTCGTCGATCTGGTATGATATCCGTTCAGTAAAACAGTGATAACTTTTGCACCATAACTCCGATCGGCCTGAGACCACCGGCATTGGAAATATAACTCGGTTGTCTACATCTTTTGTGATTAACTTGGAAGCTGAATGCCAACGGAAGATATTTATTCGCGTCGATATTTGAGGGACTTGTCTTGAATCCGACCGAGTGTTCTTTGGCAAACGGTCGAGTGTGTGCTCGACTCCATTGTCGAGTGATTGCTTTCCTCCTCTTTTGAGCCTTATTCCCTTTCTAGATGTCCCCTTGTGATCACAACTTCTCCTTTGTGCTTCCAAAGTTCCTAATTCACCTGTTTATACACACAAATATGCAAATGCAATACAAATTCTATCCTAATGCAGAAACTGAGAATAAAAGACATAAATGTGCTAAAACTAACTCTAAACTATGCAAAACAAGAGATAAATGCATGCTAAAAGATGGTAAAATATAGAGTTATCAACTCCTCCAAACTTAGTCTTTGCTTGCTCTCAAGCAAACAATCAAGTCATAAGAAGAAAGAGAAGTTTCAAGATGGAAACTCATATCCAAAGAGCAATAACAAAGGATTCAAACCACAGTCCTTAAATGCAATTCAATGGTGCAAAGAATCAGTCAAAGTGTTTACAAATATTTTCCTAAGCTTATCACAATACACTATTCTAGTTCAGCTCCTATCTATTAGTAAAGATATGCAATCCCATTGAACATCTCTTTCACATTCATTAAAGTGTTAGGTGTAACCTTGCAAATGGAACATGAATCAAGCTCAATTGGTTTAAGGGTAAGGTTTTTGAAGGTAGGCTGATAATGGTGTTTTTAGGGTGGTTAACTCTCAAACAAGAAGGAATACTACACAGTTGTGAAACCAATCTAAGACTGAGAACAATTTAGGCATACAAAACTTAGCTCTTGATGTTCTACCCACGTAGAAGCTTTTCTACCCTTTTCTCATCCTTCTTTTATTTATTTTCAACCCAAAAACTCAAACTTTGATCTCTTGAACCCCTTTTTGTAACTTCTGGTCTTATTCTTTTTGTATATCTCTAAGGCTACTGTTTATTTTAAACAATAGCTCCTTCTCTTTCTTATTCTTTCTTTGCTATACTCCCAATTTTATTTGACTTTTCTTTACTCTTTTCTTTTTGATTCTAGGAGACTATAACAATACTTTCTATCCCTTTTCTTTGAGAATTAGAGCTTATAACCAAACTTAACCTTAGAGACATTCTTTTCTTTTCTTTTGACAAAGTAAATCCTTCTTTCCCTTCTTATTCTCTCTTGTTCCCAAAGCTGAACCCAAATCAACATTCTAACCACCTATTTCTTACAAAACCAGTCCTATTAGCTATTTATAATGATTCCAAACCTAGCTAAAAGCAAGAGCCAGTTCTTTGTCGTTCTCAATATTCTCAAGATTCCACAACCTATAGCATTATCAACAAATAGGCCTCACTCAAAATCTTATTATCAAGAACATGTTTAGGCGGGGATCCACTAGCATATTAGGCGGGGATTCATCTCTTTCTACATGTATCCTTGTTTGATGATTATCCTAGTGGGCAGTTTGGATATGTTTGGTTTAGTGGGCGTAATCATCAAACCTTGTTTCCTTAGGTTTGTTTGTGACATTTAGGATTTATACAAGTATAAGATTAAGTTTTATTGCTCCTTTGATCACTACTGATTCAGATTCTTCATCTGCTTGGTTTTTTGAATCTCAAGTACCAACTTGACATACAACTCGAGCTACGACTCGACCGTCTGCACGGTCGAGTACCTGATCGAGTCCCAAGACAGATTTAATTAGTCTTCTCGTCTCAGTCAGTTCTACCTTCAACTCGAGCCAGTGCTCGACCGAGTGTCTGTTCGAGTCAGTAATCATGTTTCAAAGCAGTATGTTCCATTATGTACCCAAGCAACAACAACCAGGATTCCAGGCTCAATTGTGTCCCCCTCCAGGGTTTCAGACCTCACAAGCCCAAGAACCTGACTTAAGAGCTATGATGCATCAATTTTTACTTAGACAAGTAAATGGGCAGATTGAGGAAGCAAAGCAGTTTGCTGAGCTGAACCAAAAGTTGAATTCTTATTCTAATGACCTGAATAACAAGTTTGAGAGTCTGAACTCTAAGTTCCAGTACATGGAGAGCTACATTGCTTCTACTTCATCTCCTAAGCCAAACCAACTTCCTGAAAAAGCTATTCAAAACCCAAGGGAGTTCACTGCGAAGGCAATCTTTGTTACTGAGGAGAATGTCACTGGGGACAGTGAAAATCAAGATGGGGAGGATTTTCAATAAGTTTCAGCTCAGAATGAAGCAGAAGATCAAGCAGGGCAGGCACTCGACAGTGCACTCGACTCAGCACACGATCGAGCGCATGATCAAGTCATTGGTCGAGTAGAACCCACCGAGTCTGTTAAGCCCACCCTCAGCCCATCCCGAGTTTTCTCTATCTGTAGGTTGTAATTTATTTTGCACTTTCCTGCAACCTGTTTCTGAACCAAGAGCACCATGTAACAAGGTACTAATTTTTAATTTTTTTAATGTAATTACCACACTAGCAACGCTTTGCAAGATAATTTCTTCGATTGTGTTTGCTTTTAGTTTCTCATTGATACAAAACTTTCTATGTTGACTATTTGGAGATGTCTTCGGACTGTTATGAACTATATGAGATGAATGCTTACTTGCTTAATTTTTTTGCATGTGTTCATCCTGAAATTGCTCTGCAATACAAGCTCACTGTACAAGTCTGCAGCGAAGCTAGTTGGAATGGTAAAAAAGTTTCTTTGTTACTTTTACTGTTTGTGTTTTATTTATCTTACTGTCTGCAAGGGTTATAGATCTTTCTGTAGATTTCTAAAGATATATCAATAGAATGACACATGCGAATTTTCGTAAACCAAGAACAGGTGCAGAAAACAGAATCAAGAATCAGAGTATGAAACAGGCTTGGGGAAACACATCGCAAATTTTGCAGGGTAAGTTGGTATAACAGTTTTGAATATTTACACAGTATATGGAAGGTTTTGTTATAATGTCGTCCTCTTAAACACTGTTTCGTTTATTTCATATCTCTCCATGGAGCTCTAAAATAGCTGAGAGGTGAATTTCTAAAGAAAATTAGGACACAAACTTGTGGAATAACATTAAAGATTGCATGGTAAGTTGGTTTCAATAGCTCTGAAGTTATCTATAGTTGAATAGAAGGTTTTTTTATGTCTTAAATCAGATAACATAATGTCTCATAATCTGTTTTGATTATTTCAAATCCATCACGGATGAAACGCTACAGAAAACTGGAGCAAGAAACATAAGTTTTGAAGAACGCAAGATAAGTTGGTGTCAATATTTTGGAAATAATATAGTAAATTCTAGCAGTTGTTATGTTATTAAATCAGAAAAACGTATATATGATATGGAACCTCACAGACACTGTTCTGTTAATTTCAGGTCCATAAAGATGTAGCTTTATGATGGTTGAGACGCTAGCGCTATGGATAGCGAGCTTGTTCCTTCCTCTCTTGCTTCCTACTGCTCCCATTCTTCCCGTTGCTTATCTCTGTAAGTTTTTTTTTTTCTTTTATTTGCTAAGCTAATTTACAAGTCTTTGTTTCTGATAATTAAGTAAATAAAGTAGCACTTTATCATTTAGCAACTCATGAAAGTGGTTTTATTTTCTTGAAATTGACTATCTTTCTTTTGTTTATCAAACTTTTTGAGCAGTAAGCATACTTGTGGAATGACATCTGCGATTTTGCAGGGTAAGTTTCATTTGATAGTTTTAAAAATTATATACAGTCAATGGAAGATTTTGTTATGATGTTTTGATAATTTCAGATCCACGGCTCTAAATTGGCTTCAAGACAAAAATTTGGAGAACCAGAAAAACATACTCGTAGAAGAATGGAAGATAAGTTGGTGTCAATTGTTTTGAAATAGTTTAGTAAATTGTAAGCATTTGGTATGTTATCAAAAACGTATATGATGGTGAATCTCACAAACATTGTTTCATTATTTCAGGTCCATCTCTGAAATAAAGCTCGAAAGTCTAAAATGTTTGAGAGATGACATTTTAGAGGAAACCAAGAACCATAACAACAAGATACAGCCTTGGAAGAACATCAAAGATTTTGGCTAAGCTGGTTTTAGTTTTGATGTTTTTCATATCTCAGGTTTATCACAAATAGAGTTCTAATATGGTTGAGAGATGAAGTTCTAGCGAAAAACCATGAACTAGAACAAGAATAGAGTGTGGAAGAACAAGAAAGATTTTGCAGGGTAAGTTCGTTTTGAAAGTTTTTGTGTTTATATAATTGTCTAATCTATCAAAAATTGCTTTTCTTATTTCAGGTCTATTGCAAATGGCTGAGAGATTATATCTGTGAGAAAA
The DNA here is from genome assembly GCF_000633955.1 of Camelina sativa. Classification (NCBI taxonomy): domain Eukaryota; kingdom Viridiplantae; phylum Streptophyta; class Magnoliopsida; order Brassicales; family Brassicaceae; genus Camelina; species Camelina sativa. The sequence continues at coordinate 19,006,510 of NC_025692.1, read as the reverse complement.
AACCAGGATTGAGAGTAAACTGTAAGCTTGTGTTCACTATATAATGGTTTACCTCTGTCACAAGTTTCTTCTTATTACAGGCTCTAGAGTGTGAAAGTATGTGTCTTATTGTCATTTTGATTTTGATCTTTCTAATATGGTTGAGAGATGAAATTCTAGAGACAAACCATGAACTAGAACAAGAATCAGAGTTACGACAACAAAGGTTTTGCAAGGTATGTGTCTTATTGTGATTTGTCATTTTGATTTTGATCTTTTCGAAAGTAGATTCTGCTTTTCTAGTAGAAGTGGATTTGGGTGTTTATGACTATGTAAACCTATCTCAGATGTCACCGTGTCTTGTTTTAGCCATATTTCAGGTCAATCACAAATGGTGTTCTAAAATGGTTCAGAGATGAAATTCTAGAGAAAGCAAGAACTAGAACAAGGTACAGAGTTCTGGAAGAACAAGAAAGATTTTGCAGGGTAAGTTTGGTTTTTCAATGTATGTGTCTTATTGTGCTTTGTCGTTTGATTTTTTTCTTCTCGAAATTACATTCTGCCTTCCCCTCTTGCTTCCTACATCCAGTGGACTAGGTGTTCGTCAGTTCAAGACCTATCGGTTACATAGACTGGGGAAGGTATGTATATGGTGAAATGGTTTCTCTAAGTGGTAACAAGATTTCCACTGTAGTTAATCATTTTGAGCTGATGTATCTTATCTATGTTCAGTTGGCCAAGAACGGTCCTAGAGCAATTCAGGCATATTACGAGAACTTCTATGACATATATATCAAAGAAGGAGAAACATCAAGAAAACCGTGAGGCCACTTTCCTAAATCCTGGCAAATATTCAATAACCTAAGTTGTAGTGATATTAACTCGTACGCCTCTTACGTTTCAGTCTTGTTTCTTTTTTTTTTCTTTTTTGGTGAGAGGAGGAGGCTAGGCTTTTACCAAATTGCCTTGGTGTTGTATCATGTACTGAAGACTGTTGTACCTTCTCCAAAAGTGTGGGTTACCATGTTCTATTTGTATGAGTATTCAATTGTTGTAATGGTACTTCGATTTATTTTCTCTCTGAAACCTTTTTTTTATAAGATTTTGTTTCCTTCTTTTGTTATTATAGACCCGTAGATATGCTGAAGAAGTTGAAAGGAAAAGGGATAGATATGAGCACTACAATATTCTTCCTTTATATGCTTGCTGTAGGAACTACTAAACCAGCAATTGTGGAACTTCCTGAGGTGAGTTTGATTACTTGATCACTGCTGCTAAATCAATATGCTAGAGAAATATTTAAACTTCATTTCATTATTTTTCATACTCACTTCCTCATAACTAACTATCTTATTTCTTAATTGAATTTTATTTAGATAGTTCTTAACACATACCATGGAAGAGATTTATGAAGGGGAACATCTGAGATTTTGCAGGTTAAGTTTCATTTGATAGTTTTTAAAATTATATACAGTCATTCCAAAAGTGTTATGATGTTTTAATAATTTCAGATTCACCGCTCAGAAACGGAGCTCTAAATTGGCTTCAAGATAAAAAATTTGGAGAACCAGAACATCATACTCGTGGAAGAACGCAAGATAAGTTGGTGTCAATATTTCTGAAGTGATTTAGTAAATTGTAAGCATTTGGTATATTACTAAAAACGTATATGATGGTGAATCTCACATACATTGTTTCATTATTTCAGGTCCATCTCTCAAATAGAGCTCTAAAGTCTAAAATGGTTGAGAGATGAAATTTTAGAGGAAACCAAGAATCATAACAACAAGATACAGCCTTGGACGAACGCAAGATAAGTTGGTGTCAATACTTCTGAAATAATTTAGTAAATTGTAAACATTTGGTATTTTATTATAAACGTATATGATGGTGAACCTCACATATATTGTTTCATTATTTCAGGTTCATCTCTTAAATAGAGCTCTAAAGTCTAAAATGATTTGAGAGATGAAATTTTAGAGGAAACCAAGAACCATAACAACAAGATAAGCCTTGGAAGAACATCAAAGATTTAGGCTAATCTGGTTTTAGTTTTGTAAATTATGTAGTGATTTGTCAACTTTTTCAATGTTCTCTAACCTCTCAGAAATTGTTTTCCATATTTCAGGTTTATCACAAATGGAGTTCTAATATGGTTGGGAGATGAAGTTCTAGCGAAAAACCATGAACTAGAACAAGAATTAGAGTTACCGCAACAAAGGTTTTGCAAGGTATGTGTCTTCCATCTCTTTGTTATTTTCAGTCTCTAATTTTTCTCTTCTTGTTACAATTTCTCATCTCTTTTCTTTTCATGCAGCAGCAGATTCATAGCCAATGTGGCTATCTCACAAGTCACAAACAAAAAGAATTCTACATAGGCATACACTACTTTAACTATATTTTCCTTAAATTCCTTCGACAGCCTGAACTTAGTCGACATCTTACATCTCTGAACACATGCATGCAACACCTACATAGATACACACATATATGCATTTATGGGCATTCATGCATACAAATACATATTGCATACAAATTTATGGGCATTCTGATTCCTTTTTCATTGTTTCTTTGCTTTTATTGCAATAAAGTTACATGCTTTCAGAGTTACATGCTTAAAGTGTTTACTTGTTTCTTTCTCTGCTTCTGTTACTTACTTCATTGTTTGCTTATTTTCTCAACTTGTTTGTTTGCTTCCTTATCTGCATCTTTGATTCTTCTGCCTGGTGCATTGTTTGTTTCTTTGATTATTCTGATTTTGATTGCTTCTTTTCTTTCTTGATTCTTCTTCTGAGTTTAATACTTGCTTCTTTCTCTGTTTTATAGCTTAACGTGTTTATCTTCCTTCTTCGCTTCCATTACTAACCTCATTGTTTGCTTATTTGCTCAACTTGTTTGTTTGCTTCTTTGATTTTTCTGCTTAGTACATTACTTACTTCTTTGATTCCTCTCTTTTTGCTTCAGTGCTTATTTGCTTTCTTCCTTGGTTTCACGGGTGCTTGTTTGTTTCCCTAACTTGTGTGCTTCCTTATTTTCTCTTTTCTCTTTGATTCTTATCTGCTTTCTTACCTTGTGTGGCTTTTTAATTAATTTCTTCCTTGGTTTACTTGATTTGCTACTACTTTTTTGCTCCCTTCCATTGTTACGTGTGTGCTTGTTGGTTCCCTTCCTTAGTTTCTGGCGTGCTTGTTTTGATATTTTGCTTAGTAGTTTCCTTATTTGCTTCCCATACCTGCTGAACTTTTTTAACGTATTTGATTCCTTTCATTGGTATCCATGTGTGCTTGTTTTGTATCATGCTTTGGTACTCATGCATGCTTGTTTTGATTTCTTGCTTAGTTGTTTCATTCTTTGCTTCCCATACCTACTGAACTTTTTTAACCTCTTTACTTCAATTCATTAATTTTCTTACTCACTCATAACACTCTGGCTTCCTTCTCAACTGAATTGTATTTAGATAGTTCTAGGTTACTGTATGAAAATAATATAGGTGTAGACTCCTAAGCGTACAAAAATCAAGGTCTATCAAGGTAAATGTCGTTGGACTACTTTTTGTTTCCCAACGGTGTCACACCGATTCCAGTTATACAAAAATCAAGGTCTATGATCATTCTGCTCTCTTTAGTTCGTTATTCATCAGGTGATTTTGGGTTATATGTGTATGTACCATTGGTTATACTAACACAATGTGATCTCGTTTATAGCCAAATCTTTTATCTGCAGGTTGTAATTGCTTTTACAACACTTTCTTGCAGCCAACTTCTGAACCAAGAGAACCATGTAACAAGGTCCTATTTTTCTTCAATTGTGTTGCTTTTAGTTCCTCATTAATACTTAATTTTCTATGTTAACTCTTTTTGATGTTTTGGGACTATTATGAACTGTATGAGATGAATGCTTACTTGCTTAACTTTTTTGTAAAATTGGTCTACACAACAAGCTCACTGTAGAAATCTCCAGCAAAGCTAGTTTGAACGGTAGCACTTTAGCACTTGGCCACTCATGAAGAACGTTGTGATGTAGTGGTCTTATTTTCTCATAATTGACCATCTTTCTTTTGTTTAATCAAAATTTTTAGGTGAAAACTAGCTGAGAACAACCTACATATACCAATTCTGGTGACATGCTGATGACTGTGGTAAATCTTATAAGGTAATACCTTCTTAACACTTCTTGATTTAATATCGAGTTAGAGTTTTCAAAATTTTCCAGTTGATAGTAATAATATTTTGTTTCTTAGGTAATCTTTATCAAGCATTTGCTGATTTGCAGATCAACGCTTACTGTAGAGTGAGTCTTTTAAAGCAGGCCATATCCTTCTTAAAGGTAATTAATTTTGGTGATACCAAATCCGGTGACATGCTGGTCCTTGCATGATTGTGGTAAATCAAAAAAGGTAATACCATCTTAACACTTCTTGAATTAATATCGAGACAAGGCAATCCAATAAAGTTAGACAAATGGGTTTTAGTTATAAATTTGAGGAATGAGCATTTTAAGTTATGGACGCTGACAGTATAATATACTACTGTTTTTATCTTTTTTTTTTGGTTTCTTAGGTAAACTTTATTCAACGCTTAATGCAGATAATCTCCATAGAATTTATAAAGCAGGGAATGTTATTGCTTTGAGTCTATCTCCAAATTTGTCTCTGTTACTTTCAAAGTATCTGCCAATGAATTTCTCTAACTGTTTCAGGACTATGAAGTACCATGAACCCGAACACTGGAAAATTTGTCGAGGAGAAGTCTAAGAAATATTTTCGACATGCTACACGACAGTACTTGTCATACACTCACATCTTCGTGTATCTTAGCAACCGAGATTTCCTATTTCGTAATTCTTATATATACTGAATCAGTGAATCTATACCATTTGTTTTTTTTTGTTATCTGAAGTGTCCGCAGGGGTTCTAGAATTCTCGTAAAGTTCTAAAGATTTCCGATAGAAGGATGTGTGTATGTCGGAATGCATTATCTGGAAGTCAACATCTGTAGCACCTGTTGTAAACTCTTTCTCTATCTATGTTATGGCAGCCCATCTTCCAAGTTATTATATATTTAGAAAAAATCTTGATTTAATTTTTGGTGTTTCTTTCATTTATGCCCCCCAGGAAATTAGTGTGTATCGTAATGTTGGAGAATGAAGATGTCCCCAGAATTCGAAGTGATGGTGTAAGTCTTATATCTTGATTCTATAATGTGTGTGTTTATCAAAGTAATTTAGTTATTTATTTTAGATAGTCAAAAAGTGCATGATCTACTTAATGCATACCATCAAAGAATTATCATGTATGTTTTGATTGATCTAGCATTTTTAGGTATGAAACAGTTACAGGCTGACAGTATACGTTGAACTGTTCTAAAGAAAAAACAAGAACGGTTTGTCGGGTAAGTTGGTTTTGATATAGTTTTGAAAATTATATACAGTCAAGGGAAGGTTTTGGTATGCTTCAGTCAAGGGAAGGTTTTGTTATGCTTTTTAATTAAAAGAAACATGTATATTGTTTTCATGTCTCTCGCAAGTGGAGCTCTTCAATGGATTAGTGATGAATTTCTAGAGGAAACCAAGAACCAAAACTTCTAGATTTGACATTAAAGATTTTGGGAGGTAAGTTGGTTTTGTTATGCTCTTAAATTAACAAAACGTGTATAATGTCAACCTCTCAGAAGCTGTTTTGATTATTCAGATCCACCGTAAATGGAGCTCTAAAATGACTGAGACAAATTTAGAGAAAAATGAAGAACGCAAGATAAGTTGGTGTGAATTGTTTTGAAATAATATTGTAATTGTAAGCATGTTTATATTATTAAATAAAAAAAACGTATATGATGCCGAACCTCACACACATTGTTTCGTTATTTCAGGTCCCTCACAAATAGAGCTTTAAAATGGTTGGAAGGTGAGAGTTTAGATAAAACCACGAGCTATTACAAGAAAGAGACTTGGAAGAATATCAAAGATTTAGCAAGCTAAGCTGGTTTTATAAGTTTAAAAATTATAATCTGTCAGCTTTTTCAATGTTCTCAAATCGGAAAAATAAAAACATATATAATCTCTAATCTCTCAGAAAGTTTTTTTTGCCATATTTCAGGTCTATCACAAATGGTTGAGAGATGAAATTCTAGAGAAAGCAAGAACTAGAACAAGATACAGAGTTGTGGAAGGGCGACAAAGATTTTGCAGGGTAAGTTGATTTTACAAGGTATGTGTCTTAATTGTGCTTTGTCGTTTGATTTTTTCTTCTCGAAATTACATTCTGCCTTTTTTTTTCTTTTTTTTTTCTAACTGTGTAAACTTATCTCAGTTGCCACTGTATCTTGGAGAGTAATGCTACATGAAAGATCCTAGTCATCTCGAAGGATCTGTCCAAAAATTCATAACATAAATAGTGTTTTAAGAGCTTGACATAACATATATAGTAACTAAGATTTCCTATTTCATATCTATCATGAACTTATAAATGATTTACTATTTGTGTTTTTTTCATCTTTAAGTGTTTGCAGTGGTTCTAAAAGGACGTGTGAGTATGTCAAAATGCATCGAGGTCATACATGTGGGAGTCTAGGTAAGCACATGATGTAAAACCCTCTCTGTTGTGCCAGCCCACCGTCCAAATTATTTTTGGAGAAAATTTTTTTGATTAATTTTGGGTTTTGCGGTTTTTTCCCATATATGTCTGCAGGAAATTAGTACATATCATGATATTGAAGATGTCCACAGAGTTCAAAGCGATGGTGTTAAGTCTTATTTATTTAGTGAAGTTATTCCATTATTAACTCTGCTTGGTCTTTTGATTATGGTCGTAAAGTTTGCAGTGGTTTGATATTTCATCAGAGACCGAAAAACGTTATATGGGTTCTTCTGATCTAAATCCCTTCAAAGAATGCATACGCAGTTGCATTCATATATACCTACAAGAACACAAACATCCATTCACTGTTTGCTTTTTTTTGTTTACTTATTTTGGCTCTTTTGTATTTGCTTGTTTCCTTGACTTGTGTGCTTCCTTATTTTCTCTGCTTGTTTACTTGACTTGTGTGCTTCCTTGTTTTGCTTCAGTGCTTATGTGCTTTCTTCCTTGCTTTCATGCCTGCTTGTTTGCTTTCCTTCCTTGGGTATGTTTGTGCGTGTTTGTTTTCTTCATTTTTTTCCTTGGTTAATTGATTTGCTTTTGTCATTGGTTCCATGTGTGCATGCTTGTTTCATGCTTTGGTACTCATGCGTGCTTGTTTTATTTTCTTGCTTTGTTGTTTCATTCTTTGCTTCCCATACCTACTGAACTTTTTAACGTATTTGCTTCCTTCATTGATTCAATGTTTGCTTGTTTGTTTCTTTCTTTGGTTCTCATTTTGATATCTTGCTTAGTTTGCTTCATTCTTTGCTTCTCATGCCTAAATGAACTTTTTTAACCTCTTTACTTCATTTCATTAATTTTCTTACTCATTTACTCATAACTAACTCTGTAGCTTTTGTCTCCATTCTATTTTATTAGATAGTTCTAGTTTTCTGTTTGAAAATAACATAGGTGGAGACTCTTGAGCGTCTATCAAGGTAAACTACTCGGTGTCACTGGACTACTTTTTGTGTTGCCAAACTGTTTCACACAGATTCCAGTATACAAAAATCAAGGTCTGTGATCATTCTGCTCTCTTTACTTCTTTATTCATCAGGTGATTGTGGATATTTTATATGTATATGTACCATTGGTTATACTAACACAAGGTGATCTCGTTTTGATCCAAATCTTTTATCTGTAGGTTGTAATTTTTTTTGCACTTTCCTGCAACCAGTTTCTGAACCAAGAGCACCATGTAACAAGGTACTATTATACCCCATATTAGCAAATCTTTGAATAATATTTTCTATTGTGTTGCTTTTAGTTCCTCACTAATACAGAATCAAGAACCAGAGTATGAAACAGACCTGTGGAATCACATCAAAAAATTTGCAGCGTAAGTTGGTATAACAGTTTTGAAATTTTATACAGTATATGGAAGGTTTTGTTATAATTTCGTCCTCTTAAACACTGTTTTTATTATTTCATATCCCTCCATGGAGCTCTAAAATGGCTGAGAGGGGAATTTCTAAAGAAAACCAAGACACAAACTTGTGATATAACAGTAAAGATTGCATAGTAAGTTGGCTCTGAAATTATCTATAGTTAAATAGAAGGTTTTGTTATGTTCATAAATTAGATAACATAATCTGTTTTGATTATTTCAGATCCATCACTGATGGAACCCTAAAATTGCGAGGAGATGGAATTCTTTAGAAAACTGGAGCAAGAAACATAATTGTCGAAGAACGCAAGATAAGTTGGTGTCAATATTTTGGAAATAATATAGTAAATTTTAGTAGTTGTTATGTTATTAAATCAGAAAATATATGATATCGAACCTCACAGAGACACAGACACTGTTCTGTTAATTTCAGGTCCATAAAGATGAAGCTCTAAGATGGTTGAGACGCTAGCGCTATGGACAGCGAGCTTGTTCCTTCCTCTCTTGCTTCTATTGCTCCCATTCTCCTAGAGCATTTTAAGTTATGGACGCTGACAGGATCACTGCTGCTAAATTTATATGTTAGAGAAATATTTACACTTCATTTCATTGTTTTTCACTTTTTTACTCACTTCCTCATAACTAACTATCTTGTTTCTTAATTAAATTTTATTTAGATAGTTCGTAACACATACCATCAAAGAGATTTATGAAGGGTAACATAAAACAGAACCAAATTAGAACCAAGAACCAGAGCAGAAAACATACTTGTGGAATGACATCTGAGATTTTGCAGGGTAAGTTTCATTTGATAGTTTTGAAAATTATGTACAGTCAAATGGAAGATTTTATTATGATGTTTTGATAATTTCAGATCCACGGCTCGGAAATGAAGCTTTAAATTGGCTTCAAGATGAAAATTTGGAGAACCAGAACAACATATACTCGTGGAAGAACGCAAGATAAGTTGGTGTCAATAGTTTTGAAATAATTTAGTAAACTGTAAGCATTTGGTATGTTATTAAAAACCTATATGATGGTGAACCTCACATACATTGTTTCATTATTTCAGGTCCCATCTCTCAAATAGAGCTCTAAAGTCTTAAAATGGTTGAGAGATGAAATTTTAGAGGAAACCAAGAACCATAACAACAAGATACAGCCTTGGAAGAACATCAAAGATTCAGGCTAAGCTGGTTTTAGTTTTGTAATTATATAGTAATTTGTCAACTTTTTCAATGCTCATTACACCTCTCAGAAATTGTTTTCCATATTTCAGGTCTATCACAAATGGAGTTCTAATATGGTTGAGAGATGAAATTTTAGAGAAAAACCATGAACTAGAACAAGAATCAGAGCTGTGGAAGAACAAGAAAATTTTTGCAGCGTAAGTTCGTTTTGAAAGTTTTTATGTCTATAATTGTATAATCTATCAAAAATTGGTTTTCTTATTTCAGGTCTATTGCAAATGGCTGAGAAATTATATCTGTGAGAAAAAACCAGAACTGAAAGTAAACTGTAAGCTTGTGTTTACTTTATAATGGTTTACCTCTGTCACAAGTTTCTGCTTATTACAGGTCCATCGCAAATGGAGCCTTAAACAACCTCTAGAGTGTAGAAGCGGATTTGGTTGATTATGACTTATGTAAACCTATCTCAGATGTCACCGTGTCTTTTTTTACCTAGCGTAAAACAAGGTTTACTAAAACTGAATAGACATACTCTGAGGTAACCACTTATTTACAGTGAAAGCTCTATATACCCAATTTTATAAGTTACATGTGGGAGTCTAGGTAAGCACCTGTTGTAAAACCCTTCTCTATGTTTTGCCAATCCATCGTTCAAGTTATTTATTTGGAAAAAAAATATTGATTTTGGGTTTTGCTCTTTTCCCATTTATGTCTCCAGGAAATTAGTACATATCATGATGTCCACAGATTTCAAAGTGGTGGTATAAGTCTTATTCATTTAGTGAAGTTATGCCATTATTACCTCTGCTTGGCTTGGTCTTTTGATTTTGGTTTTAAAGTTGATGTTGTGCCTCTGTTTCTTTTTCTCCGCAGGAACATATTTCATCATAGACAAATCACTTACAGAATGCACTC